>NW_008668752.1:21431-29931 GCF_000695815.1 Acanthisitta chloris
TTTTTTTCCCAGTTTTCCCTCCGTTTCACAGCCAAGTGCAGAAGGAGCATGCTGAACCCTGCTTGCTGGAAGTCCTCCCCAAAAGTGGCCCCCAGCCATGGAAAACCTCACATGGATTAAGTTTGGAACACCAGGATCAAGCTTTTCAGGAAGCATATTGGCTGTGCATATCCCTTTCTCCTTCTTGCCTCTTCCCCGTGGCCATTTCTCCTGCTGCAGAGCTCCCGTGGGACACCTCTTAGGAAAACAAGGGAAAGTGGCTGAAATTATTTCCCCAATGTAAGTTATTAGCATGAATTTCTCATCAAAACACAATAACAGGGGATTTAGCTGCTGTTTTTTTGTTTTGCTGGAAGCCTGGATGCGTAAGAGAGATGTCTCCACACAGCCACCAGATAATTAGATTGAAAGCAAACCACCCCTCTGAAGACAATGAGATGATAAAAGAGATCAAGGACCCAGGGAAAGCTTAATCCTTCCTTTTTTTTTTTTTTTCCTCCATTACTTCTCAGGTTATTTCACTTTGCTATTAAGGAGTTTGATTTGCTGATGAGCAGGGGAGGAAGCTTCCAGGCTTGGGGATAAAAAGAGTTGGGTTGTGTGAGGACAAGCTGTTAAAGATTCAGTGGTTGTAGGAACCCTGAAGGTAGAGAGTCCCCTGGGAATTAGCGTGGGACCAGGGTTTTTTGGTGGGATGAGGCTGATGACACCCTTCTCCTGTCACCAGAGATGCCCTGCAGCCACCCTCAATGACAGCAGAGAAAAATAGTCCCTACCCAAGTGCCTGTCAATCCAAACCTGCCTGTGGCTCTTTGACCACAGTCACTGAGTGAGGTTCCAGGGGAGGTTCTTGGATGACCATAATAAGCCCTTAATTGCTTCAACATTTCGAAGTCCTTCACTGACATTAATCAGAAAAGCTTGGGCAGTTTTGTCCAAAGTTCTGCAGCTGGAGGCAGGGGAGAGCTTGGGCACCTCAAGCACTGCAAAATGCCTCTCTCCAACCCTGGGAAGCAACTACCAACCTGGATTGGATGCTTTGGAGTTGTCTGTTTATTTTTACAATGTGCATTTATGAAATGCTGTTTGGTTTGTTTCCAGGTGACAAAAGAAGGTTTGGACTCATGGGGTTGCAGTGGATCTGGAGGCACCAAGGACAGGGTAAAGATCTTGTGAGAGGTGGAATAAGGACATCCAGATCTCCTGGGAGCAGATGGAAGGACAGCACCTGCCTCCACCACCAGTGAGGAAGGGAAACTCCCTCCCAAAGCCATGATGAAGCGATGTGATCTCCCATCCCACTGCCAAGCTGGTCTGGGATGAAACCTCATTGCCAGTGATGCTTCATTCTGGCCACACTCTAGTGAGGTAATTACACCACAGAGAAATGTCTCCCTGGTCTTTCCCTGGAGTCTCAATCAGGATTGTAATTTCTTGCTTCTTGTCTAAGTGAGTCTGGGAGGGGAGGCAAGACCCAGATCCCCCCCCAGTGCTGCCCAGCTTTAAAATGGGAGCTTTTCCTTCTTTTTCCAGCCCAAGCACCTCTTGAAGGAGGGGGTACAGTGGTTGGGGTGGCACTGGGCTGTCCCTCCTGCCTGGCTCAGGGAAGGAAGCTGCAAACTCACATCAAGGAGTTTGGCTCAGCTTTTTAGCATGAATTATTAATTCCTAGGAGCCTCTGTTGGAGCAGCTCTGCCTCATTCCAGAGCAGTGGCTGCAGAGCAGATGGATTGCAGTTGGCAGGAGCTTGTGTTTGTATAGTTACCTTCACCCCACAAAATTCCTTTGCATGTGCCCATGGGGAGGAGTGTTTCACCCCCCACTCAAAGAGGTGTCCAGCAGTGAGTCTCTAGGGACTGACTCCTTGCTCTGCTGCTCTCAGAGTTGATGTGGACATTGGGATGTCTCTCCTGGCAGGCTGGTGTTCCCTCTCTCTTTGCTTTCTCCTCCACCTGGAGACCTGCTCTTAGGCTGTTCCCTTGCAGGGTTTGTTGGATGGAAACTTCTCCCATGAGCATGATGCACTGGGAGGTTTTTGGAGACTGCTTTCTTCTCTGCCTCTATCAATAATTAATGTGTTGATCCGGAGCAATATTATAAACGGGGGAAAGATTTATTTTCTTCTTTTTTCTTCCCTTTTTTTTTGGGTGAGCAGCAAAAGAAAATTATCAGCTGTTAATGTCACTGCTCAGTGGGGACTTTTCAGTCTTCCTGTGGGGCTTGTACCCTCCTCCCTGCTGAGATGTCCTCTCCATCCCTCTGACCAGATAGGTTGGAGGTGGCTGTGGCTGCCTCCAGCCCTGGGCTCTTGGGTAGATGACATGGCTTAGTGGCTCCATGGAAGCTGAATGGGTCCTGGAACTTTTAAAATTTAGGCTTTTTAAAACTCTTCTTTAATAGGGAACTCACAGAGAATGGTGTGGAGTCCTGAAAAGCCTCTGGTGATGTTCAGCTCATTTGTGTCTTGGAGGCTGCTAGGTCACACCACAGGGACAACACGTCCCATCACAACTGGTTTCTCCAGCATCTTCCCACTGACCATTTTCATTTCTCATTTTGTGATCTTAATGCCTCCAAGACTCAAAATTCAATTTAGAAATCACATCATGGCTCAATGTGCTCCTGGGGTTTGAGGAGATCTTGAGAAGAGAGGCTGAAGTATCCTTGGCACAGACTTTCCAGCAGCTGAGTCTCCAAACCCTACTTGGACAGCAAATGAAGGGCACCTTTCCAGAAGCCTTCAGTGCCCAAGCTGCTGACTTAGAGTAGCTTGGCCTCAGTGTTGACATAGTTTTGAAGGTCATTTCATCAGCAGTTGGTGTTTATTCTGGAGAGCAGCATAGCTGCCATGACTCACCTGAGGCCAATTATCCCCATGGCATTTGAACTCCTGAAATATGCAGCTAGGCCTTTCCTCCTCTCACTCCTCTGCAGAACTCACCTCTGCCTTTCATGATGTTCCTGGAGGTTCCACAGCCCCAAATTAAAATATCATCTGCTGTAACTTCAGCACCTCCTAATCCCTTGAATATCTGCTCAATTACGCTTTGAAATAACCTTAGGAGCAGAACTCATTCCAAATGGCATTAGCCTAAATTCCTAATGTCCAACTGGTGTGTTAGAAATCCCTAACTTTGAGCCCCATTCATCTCATTTGACTGGCTTTAATGGGTGTCCTGCCTTCATGCTGGGCATATTTCTGCCCCTGAGAACATTGCTGCCTTTTAATTAAGAGTTGCCAGTAGATAATGTCTCTGAAAGGTTTTCTTTAAATCATATAAATCTGCATCTAAGAGTTATTTGACTTTTGATTCCTATGCTTTCCAGTGAATTCCCTGGTTTGTTCTGGGCTCTTGGTTGATACAGTCTAGAGGGATGAAAGACAACAGTAGGACAAGTTGTTTGGTCCTGACATGGAAGGAGATGAGCTACCAATGGTCCCACCACTTTTGAGTGGTTTCCTCTCCATGGACATGTGATATGGGCTCAAAAAGGACCACAAACATACAAGTAAAACTTCCTGCTGGATGGACTCCAGGGCATGAGAGCAGTTTGAGAAGCTCTAACTTCTCCCTGAGGGTCACTGTGCTCCAAGGTTTCTCTTCTGGGTTTGGGACACCCAATGTTTGTCTCTTTACTGGATTCTCTCTCAAGGTGGATCTGGTTTCCTTGTGATGTTGTAGGAAGGGCCCTGGTAGGACATTCTGCTTCATCTCCAGCCTCAGTGCATCTTCTTGGGGTGGGTGTGCAGTGATGTTCCTGCTTGATTTTGGGCCTTATCCAGACCTTGGGGAATGGGATGTGATCTTCTTGCCCAAATGAGTAGACACTGAAGCTTGACCTCACATGCTCCTGTGATGAAACATAAAGAATTCACCACTGATGTGGTACCCAGCAGAGATTCATCTTCTCCAAGCATTAGCTAGGCACACATCCAGCATGTTGGAGCTGAAATGAGTGAGCAGGAGGGGGGAAAAAAGCTCAAAAAAGGAGAAAAATTGGAGAATAAATAGAGAAGTCCTTAAAGGTTGTGAACTTGGTGCCTCTGAATGCTGAGCTGAGCTGCCATCCACACACAGCTCTCTTCCAGCTATGTGGGCGAGGGAGAGAGCAAGAGGAGCTGGAAATACAGAGGCTGCCAGACAGGAGACAAGCTGCAGGAGAAGGGAACCAGGGGGAGCACCTTTGAAGTGTGCAAAGGAGAGGAAATTGCTCCTCGCCCCCTTGGGATGGCAGCAGGGACTGCTCGGTGTGGAGTGCAGCGAGGTGAAGGAGGGAGGCAGGGGAGGGAGTGAGCCTGTCGTGTCTCCTGCCACGAGAGAGCTCAGATCCTCCAGTACAGACTCACTCTTCCTTTGAAAGTCATGCCTAGGAGTTGGACTGATGAAAGCTGAAGATCTCCTGCTGGGAGATGGTTTGCTACCCATCTGTGTGAGACTTGCCTTGGCAGTGCTGGTGCTGTGGGCTTGGAGCATCCACCCTGCTAATATCTCCTGGCTGCAGATCAAGCCAAAGCCACAAGTTCTCACTGGCACCCAGGGGGAAGAGTACACCTCTCCCTGGCCCCCATGGTGACACAGTGGCTTCCCATGGGCATTGGGTACAGACTCAAGCTGGCTCAGCACTGTTCAGTGTGGGCAGCATCACCCTCCTGCTCCATCCCCAGCACCTGCTAACACCTGAAGGGGATGAGCTGATGGGGGACATCAGCTCATCTCCGTCCTGGTTGGGACTCCTGGGCAGGAGCAGGATGCTGGAGTGCAGGGTGGGTCCATGAGGTGCCTTCTCCTGAGGGCCACACTTGGCTGATGGAGCCAGGGAAGCAGAGAATGGTCACCAAACTCTGGTGGCAGAGGGACAGGAGACACAGCTCTGGCTGTGTGGTGGCTTCTTGCCACATTGCTGCTGCTGCTGGTGTTGGCAGGTGCTGGGGATGGAGTAGGAGGGTGATGTTGCCCACACTGAGCAGTGCTGAGCCAGCACCCAATTCCCATGGGAAGCCACTGTGCCACCATGGGGACCAGGGACAGGTGTACCCTGACCCTTCCCTCTGTGTGCCCATGGGAACTTGTGGCTCTGGTTTGAGCACAGCTTTTTTGCAGCCAGACAGGACATTTGGGTTTGATGCCTTGAAGCACTGAGAAGTGTTTGGGTATCATTTGGGCTCTGGCTGATGGTTTCTTCTTTGCTGGGATGCAGCTGGGCTGGACAGACGGTGGGGATGGGAGACATGATCCTCGCCCACCTTGGCTCTTGTTGCTGTGCTCGTTTGCAGGGATCATGTACCAGATGATGCTTCCTCCATGTTTCCAATCATCCTGATATTTCTCCTGCTCCTCCAGCATGTCCTTACCCTCCCAAAGGCTCCTGACACCCTTGGGAGTGCCTGTGAGAGGCTGGGCTGATGCTGCAGGGCTGTGCATCCCTCTGGGAACACCCTGTGTGCATCAATTCCCTTGTGTGAAATCGGGCAGGATATTCACTGCGTTTGATTTCAAGGAACAAACCTCCTCCCACTGTTCGGGCAGGACTGTGGTACTGGGGCCAGCTCATTTCCAGGCTGGCTTCCAGCAGGGAAGGGTTGGAGGCCACATGGCAGCTGCTCAGATGATGGGGCTGGAGCTGCCAGCAATTTTCTGCTGTGACCAAAATGATTTTGACTAAATGCATCAGGGATTTCTCACTCTTTTTTTTTCCCCCCCCTCCCCTTCCATCCATGCCCTTGGAGTCTGGATAAATTGCGGCAGGGGCACTTCTTGCCAGGCAGAGGAGCATCACCAGCTGAGGGGTTGGTGCCACCTCTCCACTGACCAGGTGCTTTTGGATGGATGTATTCCTTATCCCTCTGCCCCTGGCGAGGGCTTCCCACTGCCCAACAGGCTTCATGAGGCTGTGGAGAACCAGATGGGTAAAAGGGAGCAGTGGGTAAGGCTCAATATAGTCTAGGGTTTCCCCTGCCTGGAAAACTGCTCCTCTCTTCCAAAAATCACCCTTTCCTCTCTGTTTCAGGGATATATATCTCCCTCTTACTTTCCTTTTCCAGCCTGGTGTTCCTGGCTCAGCTGAGGAGCCCTGGAGCTGGGAAGGGGCTGGTGGCACTCAGCCAAGCCCATGAATCCCTCAGCAGTGCCAGGGATGTGCCAGGCTGGCTCTGCCAGTACTCCCTGCAGGAAAGAAAATAATCCCTGAGCCTCTGGGATATTCAGGGAATCTCCCAGAGGGAAGCTGTGATGTTGCTGCCCCAGGAGTTTTCTTGCCGAACATGCAGTTTCACTGAACTGGAAAAAACCCTAGAAGCTTATTAATTCCAAAAAAAAGCCCAATTATTGTAGAAGTGCAGTAATGGATCTTTTCAATCCCATTTCATTTTGCTAGTTAAAGTGTTTCAGTGAGATGTTATGGCTTTAATTTCCTCTGGACTTTTCCAGCACCTCACTTATGTCTAGGCTAAATATTGTGTCACATTGCACCGTTTCAGCATTATCCCAGAGGAAACTTGGGATTTACCCAAATGAAATTCCCTTTGGGAATTTCCTACAGGACATAATTTGTGCTCCTTTGATGCTATTTCTCCCTGTCTGTCCTCTTTGTGTGGCTATTTCACTTCTCCAGCTCACGTCAGCCCAAGAGGTTCAGGTTTAACTCCATGTCCAGGCAGGACTGGGGATGGAGAAGCTGTGGCTGCCCCAACCCTGGAAGTGTTCAAGGCCAGATTGGAGAATCCTGGGCTAGTGGGAGGTGTCCCTGCTCATGGCAGGGGAGTTGGAACTAGATGGTCTTTACGGTCCCTTCCAACCTAAACCATTCCATGATTCTATCCTGGCAAATGGGATCTCTCCTTGGGAAGAAGGTCCTCAGCCTGGCCTGTCTCCATCCCTTCCCAATCAGACTTTGGCAAGACTCAGCTCCCTTTTTCTGCATCTCTCCACAGAGCTATTGCATGGAAAACATCCTCTCAAGGAAGGCAAACACCCCCTGATCCTCTGCTGTGGCTTGGGATCTGCTGTCCCACTCCCCACCCAGGATTTTGGGACTCTGGCTGTGCCTTACTCCTTGCAGCTGGTGAGCTGCATCCCAGGGCTGCAAACATTCAGTCTGTGCTCCTCTAACTCTGTTATTTTGGCATTTCCTTTTCCAAAAATAAAGGAAAAGAAGCTTTCTAATTTTTTCCCCTCTTTCTCGAGTGCTTTGAAAGGAAGCATCAACTTCTTTCACATTGGCATGCAAAAAATCCATGGAATTTGTAAGAGCTGGAAGAAGTTTGATCTCTGGGCTGTCAGAAACAACAAGGGAGGGGGGGAAAAATTGGCCTGAGCAAAAAGCAGTTTATCTCCCTGCATCACCACCCTGATTTGCATCCCTGGCTGAGAGAAAATCCTTCCCATCAAAAATGCTACTGATTTTTTTTCCCAGAACATGCAGACAAGGCAGTTTTTTTACTGGATATTAATTGGGCTTGAGATGCTGCAGAGGTGAAGTGATCCATATGAGTAGCCTAAAGACAGGTACATTGGCTTTCAGGGCTGCATAAAAATGAATCCATCTCTTCCCCGGTCTCCCAAAGACCAGTTTTTATTAGAGCAGGAGAAGGGGAAGGAAAAACTCAGCATAGAGCCAAGAGCAGAGCAGCAAGAAGGGGAAGGAAGATGCGATGTGCAGTGAAGACACCAGATTGCTTGCCTGGAGGTTGCGTTGTGGTTTCTTTTCCCTTTCCCTAGCAAGGGTGCAAGATAAACAGAGACAGAAGGTTGGAAAGTATCCCAGAAAGGTCTCTGCAGAAGGAGGCCAAACGGTTTGCAAGTGGATAAACAGCAGGAGAAGAATTGCACCAAAACTTGGAGTCAAGGTGGTAGAAAATGAAAGCCTTTAAGGCTGCTGTAGGTGCATCAGGTGCACCATCTTCATCCTCATGGCCCCAAGGCTGCCTGTGGACACGTTGAGGGGCTCCACCCAAGGTATTTTCTCTTTGGCCACCATCCTGCACCTCACAGGTTCCATGTCTTGGGGCAGGACACCCATGGGTGCTGAGGGCAGGTGACTCCCACCTTGCTCAGGCCTTAAATGACTTTAAGAGTGGTGGCACAGCAGCAATGCCCAAGGCTGTACATCCATGGAGTGCAGGGCAGGGAGGATGTACAGAAAACATGGATTTGGGGATGGATTTTTAGTGTGGGTGACTCGGTCCTGCTGCTGCTTGTGGTAAACTTGAGCAAATGTATCAGCACATGTGGTTGGATTTCATCATAGGGAAAGCCCAAATCTGCTGCCCTGTGTGGAAAAGCTGGATGAAATGGGGAATTTGGGACAGCTTCTGCACAATACAAGTGAGGAAAAAGTGCAGGGCCTTAATTTGAACCATTCTGGAGTTTTATATTGGTTTTGCTTGATGTGTTTTGTATTATTGCAATGGAGAGCTCAGCAAGGAGTTTATTTTTGCGCATTCCCAGGAGATCCTTTGGTGAAAACTTCTCTAAAATAGAAATCTGTTATTTATAGATAA
>NW_008668753.1:0-1304 GCF_000695815.1 Acanthisitta chloris
AGCCGCCGCTCCCGTGTTCTTCCCCACAACAAATCCACCCAGGAGCGGGAAAAGCAGGCAGGGGGAAACAAGCTGGTAAGTCCTGCAGCCTCAGAGCCGAAATCCTCCCCTGCGAGAATCGTGGAGTTTAGGCATCTGCTTAACTCAGCTGAAGTTCAGCAGAAGGTTAGGCTCACTCCTCTCCTACGGCTCCAAACCCACCGCGTGAGCCATGGCACTGAGGAGCTGAGGGGACTTGTGGCTGAGGAAGGGGCAGGAGGGACTCTGGGTGGGACAGAAGCTCCCAGGAGCAAGTTTTGGGAATGCTACACACCTCCTTGAATCCATACCTTACCCTTCAATAGCCAACAGATCTCTCCAAATAGAAGCAAAAGGATTCTTTCCCCAGGGCTGAGCTATTCCAGTCATCATTCTCACTCTTATTTCCCAGCAGAGCAGCCCAAAGCCACTGTGTGCTGTCCCTAAAGCTGCCTATGGAATTTCAAACCCTGTTTTAGTCCTCCAACAGGGTCAAAAGTCCTTGAATCCACAATCTATTCTTTGACACCAACCAAAAATGAAAGCCAAAATGATAAGCCAAAAAGCAGCCAAAACCCAACTGTAAGTGGTGCTCAAACCAAATTTGTCCCTAAATGAATGCATTAGTAGGTTTTCTCTTATCACTTAAGACAACCACAAGTGGATGTGCATCTTACTCCCCTGCTCCTCCCTGGAGCTGGGAGTGGAACGGGAGGAAAGGTGTTGGTGCACAAGGTGGAGGATCCACAGGCTTGAAGCCACTCCACCACAGCATGCACAGAGCAAAGGCAAAAGCTTCCCCTGAAAGCCGTGGAGAGGCAGGAACACTCCAGAGGGAATGCTCTGGTTGCCAGGAATGCTGAGGTGTGGAAATACCCCACAGTTAAGACAAATGGCAACTGTGAAACAAGAGGTTTCTGGACCACGAGAAGTTGCTGACAACAAATAAACAAACCCAGAGCTGATGGACAGATATTCCCAGGAGCAGCTCCTGTTCTGAGACATGGAGCCTTTCCATAGCCAGTGATGCTCCACGAGCTCCCAGCCCTCTGCCAAGGCTGTGGCATCCCATGCCTTAATTAAAGGTTGTCATCAGATAAACAGCAAATGAATGAAACCACAACAATGCTGAAAGCAAACCATGTGCTGGCACGGATGGAGGGGAAGAGCCGTGAGGGCACAGCCTGTGGGGCGTAGGAATAGCTCGTTAGCACAGCTGCAATTAGTAGCTGCTCTGTGTTAATTGTACAACCACCTTAATCACAGGACAGCAGGCAATTCCCTAC
>NW_008668753.1:1316-27797 GCF_000695815.1 Acanthisitta chloris
CTTCTTCCTTATATTGATTCAGTGGAAACAGCTAGAACTAATTAGGTGTTACCTGTTTTCTTACATTGTTATGGCTTTGGGTGCCTCAAAGCCTGAGCTTCAGGTCTTCTGGGACTCTGGAAAACCTCTGCAGGGAGGAACCCTTTGAATGTGCTAAATTTGCTGGGAAAAAGTAAGAGAAAAGCCACAATTTTAGCAGAGTAAGAGGTGTTGGTGTGACCAAACCGTGAGATGCTTCACTGACAGCTCACATTGGGCACCAAAAACTCCTTGTTGGAGTTAAAGCTCCTCATTGAACCAGCATCAAAGACTGATTAAGGAGAAAGGAGGAAGAGATTTAAAATAAGAAGAATTATTTGGATTAGAGCAGGTCCTATAGCTGGATTAGGCTCAAGATGAACAAACCTGCTCAAGCAGCAAAATCCTTCAAGGAAAGATCTGCATGGCATAATGGAGTGTAAAAACTACCACGTGCAGACAAAGTCCTAATAACTTCCCTGATTCAGTCGAGGGAATATTGGGATTACTTAGTGTTTTGGCAGGCAAATAATCTCTAGGAGAATGGCAGAAAAGGCTTTGAAGGCATCAGCCAGCCCAGGCACTGGATGGATGTGCAGAGAAGCTGAAGGAGATTTGATCTTTTCAGCACTAGCTCTGAGAAATGTCTGTCTGAGCTCTTCACTTTCTACCACACTGAACCAATGGCATTTCCACTGCCAGATGCTTTTGATATTGCTTAAGGAACTTAATTAGGAAGGAGCAATCCTACTGGAAAAACAACATTGCAGAGGGTTCCCTCGCCCTGGGTAGGAACAGGAAGGTTACATAACTGCATCTCTTTGCTGCTCCATAATATCACAGCTGAGTTAAATCCCACTATTCACTTTTAAAATACCCATAAAGCTGATAACTATAATCATTTTGGTCATGAAACACCTGTCTGCCCAAACTTGCAGGCGATGCCTTAAAGGATAGTGGGTATGACTCAAAAGAGGGTGTTCTGAGGCTGTGGCTCTTCCTACCCAACTGACAAATGAAAGCCACAAACATCCCATGTGCAGGAGGAAAAATAAAGGAAAAACTCTAATCTGCAAAGGGGTGAGATATATCTTGCTTCGATAAACTCTTCCAGGGAGGAGCTGGAAGCAGTAGAACCTTCCTTGTGGTCACTCCATATGGAAGGGGCCAAACTGGGGTGCACTTCTCTTCTGACATGCCCTGCCCCTCCATCCCAGTCTGCTCCACATCACGCCCTTTCCAGATGATTGGAGCAGAAAGCAAAACCAGCTGGATTGGTTTGAGGGGGGGATGAAAACAACTAAGACACATTTCAGCCCGAATGTGAGGCACATTGCCGAGGTTAGGGGGAGGATTTGCCTGCAGATAAATCTTGTCAGCCGACTGGGATGAGCTGAGCCACGTGATGCATGGAAACTGCACAGCTCCCTCGCTGCTTCGGCATCCACGGGATGTTCTGCAAGGTTGGAGCAACAAGTGGAGCAACAAGATCTCTCCAGGCAAGCCCCAGGGCTTGCTGCTTCACCAGCTGAGGTGCTCAGCTACTTGGAACAGGCTCCCCAGGGAAGTAGTGGAGTTGCTGCTCCTGGAAGTGTTAGAATGATGAGTAAATGTGGCACCTGGTGACATGTTTTAGTGGGTTTGGTGTTGTTTGGTTGAACATTGAATTTGATGATCTTGAAGGCCTTTTCCAACCATAGTGATTCTATGATTCTCTGTTGCTTGTGAGCTGCATCTCCACAGGGATTAGAGAATCATCAGGGTTGGAAGTGACCTCTAAGATCATCAGTTCCAACCCTTAACCTGTTACTGCTGCAACCCCTAAACCATATCCTCCAGCCCTAGGTCCAAATACTTCTTAAACACTTCTAGGGATGGTGACTCCACCACCTCCTGGGCAACCTATTCCTATGCCTGACCACTCGTATGCTATCACATCATCCTTCATACCATTATGCTCTGGTAATTCCTCTTCTTCTTCCCTGCAATGGATTCAGAGGTTTTCCATTTTTGAACTTACAGGACATTATTCAATGGATTTTATTTGTTTAGTCCCAACCAAACTCCTTATGGTTTGCAAATCACACCCTACATGAAAGAATCTGGAGTGTTCAAGTAGCCACTGCAGGTTTTTTCTGTAAGCAAATGTTGGCTTCAAAAGACAGAAAACTGGAGCAGCTTTAGCAGCTCCTCCCTGATTTGGAGGTATCTCAGAGGCAATATAAATTTAAAGATTTTTCTGCAATGTGTAAGGAGAGAACACAAGCCTAAGACATTTGAAGTAAGTCTCCCACCTCAGTCAGGATCTTTCCATCTGCAGTGGGAAGTCATCACACAGGCAATGGGATAGAAGGAAAGGTTTCTGGGCTACAAAAGGATGCCAGAAACAAGCAAAGCAGAGCAGAGCAGAGTTTGGTTTGCAACCCTCAACTGATTTCAAAGACTAAAGATTTTCTTCGATCGTTGCTTTCCCACAACTAATTCTCAGTTTCATCACAATGAAAATCATGATTAGCTTACAAGAAATGTGAAGACCTTAGGATGGTTTTGGGAGCCTGTGCACTGCCTGTGAACTCTGCTCACTGAGGGCATTTCCTGTCTCTGTTTTATGACTGAAAACTTCTTGCATGTGGAGCTTATCTGCTTTTCCCATTGCTGGTTTCCACTGCTGAGGCTCTGGAAGCTCAGCAGCCAGAAACACACAGATCATTTAGGCAAGCCATTTTTTAAGTCTGAATTCCAGAGCTGAAATAATGAAGCAACAGAGCTGGTGAGATGCCTGGAATGGATGCTGGGGCTGAGCAAGAATCATCTGGAAAAGGATGAGAAGGTTATGAAAGAGAAGATCTCTCAGCAATTATTCTTGGAAGCAGCTGCAGAAGCCAGGGCGGTGCTTGGAGGGGAGCTCAGGTGCATCAAAGCAGCAGGAGGAGATATGGGATTATTTAGAGGGCTTGGACTTGTGTTCAAAGACCTTTCAAGAGGCATTAAGGGAAAAGAAGCAGGAAAATATACTTGGACAGTGATTATTTTGTCTAAATCTCTATGTTTCTTGAGTTAGCTCTAATGAAATTCTGGGGTTGCTTTGGAAGAAAGGCAACATTGGCACTGGGACAAGCTCTGAGCATCCTCTACAGACTCTCTGCCCACTGCAGAGCACCTGAGTGCTGAAGGGCCTTGAGGGGAAGCCATGTGAGGAGTGGCTGAGGACACTTGGGCTGTTCAGCCTGGAGCAGAGGAGACTGAGGAGAGACCTCATGGCTGTACACAGCTTCCTCATGGAAGGAAGTGGAGGAGCAGCACTGACCTCTTCTCTCTGGTACCAGTGACAGGACCTGAGGGAATGGTCTGAAGTTGTGTCAGGGGAGGGTTAGATTGGTTATTAGGACAAGGTTCTTCCCCAGAGGGTGTTTGGGCACTGGAACAGCTCCCCAGGGCGGTGGTCACAGACCCAAGGCTGACAGAGCTCAAAGAGTGTTTGGCCAATGCTGTTGGGCGCAGGGTGGATTGTTGGGGTGTCCTGGGCAGGGCCTGAAGTTGGACTGAATGATCCTCAAAGTTCCCTTTCAACTCTGTATATTCTGTGATTCTGCGACCTTGGGTGAATCTCTTAATCCACTTCCATGCTCAAAGCCAAGTTTGCCATGGAGTGGATGCTCATAGCCGAAGTTCTGCTCAACTCTTGGTCCTACTACAACACTCCAACAACCAGCAGAGCTCAGAATAGGAAGTTGGGGGTTAAGGAGAAGTGCCATTACACAGAATTTGGAGGTTATCAGCATACCTGGCTACAACTTAAGCAATCAAGGCAGCATTTACCATGATTTTTCTGGCAGTTGAGTAATAAGTCCAACATTGTTTCAATGCAACGTGGAGTATCTAACTGGAGGTTTCTGGCATGCTCACACAAGGCTGTGACTGGGAGACAGGGTGCACTAATATTTGCCAGTGAGACAGAACAGAAGAGAAGAGATAAAGAACAGGATTAGGCACAGCACACTACATGCTCACACAATACAGAGCATTATTTCAGAGCTCCTGGGACCCTCGTGCAAACTAATTAAAATGGTATTTTGGCATATTGAATTAATGACTCCACTGAGGGCAAGAAAGATCTTATCGACAGGAGTTTTGAAACCTCATTTGCTTTAAAAAATGTACAGGATTGCTAATGATCTCAAGAGGGAAATGGCAGAGTCAAGTAGAAACACTTGTTTTGTCCAGGATTGTGTGGGATGAATGATGATGCTTTGTAGTCCTGAAGATGACATTGGATAGGATTGAGGCAGGGCAGGACCAGCACAGACCATCACTCTGTGCATGGATATTGCTCTCTGTGGGAATTCTTACCTTCTCTTTAGCTTAGGGAAAGGTTTCTGGCTGGAAATGAAAGGCTGCAAGGAGTGGGAGATTTTGCCCAATTCACCTCTCCTGAAGGAGAACTTGTGTTGTCTCCCTGCAGCCATATAAACCATCACCCACATAACTTCTGGCTCACACTTGAGCTCTGCTTTGGGACCTTCTTTACCCACTGCAGTTCCTAGACTGGAGATGCTTCCATGATTGACATCCCTGGAAACACCTGAGGTCAGGTTGGAAGAGGCTCTGAGCAACCTTATCTAGCTGAACATGTCCCTGCTCATTGCAAGCTATTTGGACTAGATGACCTTTAAAGGCCCCGTCCAACCCAAACTGTTCTATGATTCTGTGACAGGGAACTCACACATCTTCTAATAATGCCAAAAACTCTGTCAGATGATTCTCTTCACACATACAATCCAGCCTCATCCCAAAACCAGACAGAGTTTTGCCCCCACTTCTCGCAGACATGTGTGGCTGATGGCCATGGACAGTGCCAAAGTAGGGTTGGTGTGTCTGAAGAATAAAAGAGAAATAAAATGCCTTGGCTTCCTTCCATGCTCCTCCTCAAGCTCCAGACAGACCCTTGCATGCTGCAGCCCAGCACAGGCAACATGGACTTCACCTCCTATGTGGTCTTCACACAGCCAAGGGGCTGCAGGGTGAGTGGTGTCTATACTCAGACATATCCCCACCCCATCGCAGCCATGAAGTCTTTCCCATGGTCCTGGAGTCAAGTCTCAGAGCAAGAATCAGTGCAAAACCAACAAAGTCTTGGAGACCATGGAAAGATGCCAAAAAGATAGATGGGAAAAACTCACATTTCCAAGTGCCAGAGGAGACAATGAGACATAACAAAGCTCTTTGTTTGGGAGAGGGTTTTCTTTGGGGAAGAGGGGAGAAGACTAGAGAGGGAGTGAGGGGAATAGCAGTCCATCCCACATCTAATCCAGCACTCCAATCATTCTAGAGAAGCCAAATCTGTTTTCATATCCAACCAGCACATTGCGGTGAAGAAAACACTCCAGATAAGGTCCCTGAGAAGGGACATGGCTTGGGTTGCTCTTGCCAGCTTTCCAAAATAACATAAATACACCCCCTCAGCCTTTGATTCAGCAGATGTGGAGCACAGCTGGCAGCAGGGATGTGCCAGGCTCATGCTACACACATAAACCTACCCATTTTGGGTCTGACAGAGACTGGGAAGAGCACAGAAGATCAGGAAAGTGGGATGAGATGTCATCTCATCTAAGACCTAAGAAATGAGCTGAGCCATGAGCTGCTGCCCAGATGTCACTGAGGGCTGTCAGTGCAGTAAGTCCTGCCCTGGGTACTTGTTGATCTCATCCAGCAGTGACATGAAAACCTGCACTGGCTTTCAGCAGCTGATTTGGAGCTTAACTGGGACCTGATGGTGTTGTAGCAAGGCTTCCATAGATCAGCACAGACATCTGGGTGTTGTAAAGCAGCTCTGTGCTTTCTGGACAGCTGTTGCACATCAACCCCCACCTGCTAGCACTTAGAAGCTTTCAGGTTATGCAAAGGTCTCTTTTTAGAAGGTTCTGGAGTGTGTGCAAACCTTTGGCCTCTGCTTCCAAAAGAGGTGAGACACCTATAAAAGCAAACAGGGTGAAAACCAGAGTCCACACCAGTCCCCTGGTGACCTTTCAGATCAGAAAATCATGGAATGGTTTAAGTTGGAAGGATCTTAAAGCTCATCCGCCCCCTGCCATGGGCAGGGACACCTTCCATTAGCCCAGGTTGCTCCAAGCCCCATCCAACCTGGCCTGGAACACTCCCAGGGATGGGGCAGCCACAGCTGCTCTGGGCAACCTGTGCCAGTGCCTCAGCAACTCACGGGGAAGGATTTCTAGTGGCTCTTTGCTCAGAGACATCAGTGGTAGATTAGAAAAGAGACTCCAATCCACCACCTTAAATCTGCAAAATGTTGTGAGACAGGAGAACTCAGGGGCAGAAAGGGCTGTGCCTTATGCCTCACAGTGATTTTCCATGAGAATTTTAACTGATATGTCATAGAAATGCTGAATACCTGCACAGACACCTCCACCAAGTCTTCCCTGTCACTCCCCTGGCTGACCTAGAGGCTGCTTAGCCACAGCCAGGAGAGCATGAAGTTTGCATCCTCTCGTGCTCTATACCCCAGGGAGACTTGATGCTCACACAGGTTTCTGTACAGAGCTGGAGATCCCTCAGACACCTGTTTTAGGACATGCCAGGTGCCTTTCCATGGCTCTTAAGGGGGTGATTAGCACAGGCTTAGGCATCTTTAGCTGCCTAAGGTGAGGCAGGTGAATCCATGCTTCATCTGCCAAGGAGTTCCCACTGGGGAGCCAAGACAGGCTGAGCCAGAGAACTCCCCACTGTGACAGCAGTGAAAGAAAAAGCCCTTCGAGTGCATTGACCTCACAGTGAACTGCACAGGGAGAAAAAACAACTTGTCAGCTGGGAGTAGCTGCTCTCTCAAGCGTCATCATCACTACCTGTACCAGCAGAGCTGACAGATCTCACCTGACAGCAGCACAGAGCTGTCATGGGGACTAAAGCACTTTCCTCTCCCCAGCCAGAATGGGTTTGAAGGGAGAAGCCTCCAGCATTGTCCCTGGCTGTCACCAGGTCCCCTGGAATGGAAGGATGGGAGGATGGGGGTTGCCAGGTAAAGGAGAGCTATGCCAGGGACCCCAAAAGCAGCAGGGAGTCTGCAAAGAGCAGCCACAAATGCTATTCAAGGTGACTACAATGGCAGCTCATGAGTACCTTTTTCCAGGCAGAATGTGCCAACAGCACATCTCCAATGTTGATCATGCAGCTGCTCTTGTGCTGACTCAGAATTCATGGACAAAACTATGGGCAGGGACACCTTCCACTAGCCCAGGCTGCTCCAAGCCTCATCCAACCTGGTCTGGAACACTCCCAGGGATGGAGCAGCCACAGCTGCTCTGGGCAACCTGTGTCAGTGCTTCCACACTCTCCCAGGGAAGAATTCCTTCCCAATATCCCATCTATCTCTGCCCTCTGGCAGTGAGAAGCCATTCCCTCTTGTCCTGTCCTTTCAGGCCCTTGTAATATGTCTATGTGAAAAGTGTAAAGCAAATGATCTCAACACCAAAAGGTTTCTCTGCACCAGAGAGCAAGATCTGAGCTGCTGGAAGAGCTGAACCCATGGACAAGGACCAGGCAGCTCCAAGCCCTCCTGGCCACATCAACCTTGCCATTGCCATTGCCACAGCCACCCACCCTCTCTGCATCCCCCCACTGCTATTCCAGGGATGCTATTCCAGGGCTCTCTCTAGCTGCCAAGGGCAGTGCTTTGGTTGCTAGAGAACAGGGATGTATTTTCCATGTGTCCCCGATCGCACCTGATGCTGGAGGAGTTTGACCTTTCCTTCCCTCTCCTCTGACAGCTCATTGCAGTCAGCAGGAGATGGCAGGGAGAGTCATGCAGTGTGTGCTCCAGCAGAAGGAATTGGAGCCCAGCTTAAAAACACAGCTAATAAACTCTAAAGTCTGAGCCTATCCAAAGGTAGTTCCTTCAATTTTACAATAACCCAAAGTGTTGTTAGGGAAAAGCACAACCTCTCCACAGCCAGGAATGGAGCTTGGAGCACAAATACTTTCCCCCAACAGCACAAGCACCACTGACACCTCCAGATCCCCAGTTGGACCATTTTTCTTCAAGCCTTCAGATCTCTCTGCTGCAAAACCATTCCGTGCCCGTGTGATGATAACAAACCATCCTGATGCTGCTGAATCCCATCAGGATCGAGTGCACTCTGCAAACATCTTTTGTCCTCCTTATTTGTCCCACTGAACTTTGTGCTTCCCTCATAGTGCTAGGAATTTCCTGCTTCCTGAGGCAGCAGTAAATGCTTAAACATCCTAAAAAAGACTCTCTACTTTTACTCATACATTGGAGAATGTGTCCCTGGTTTCTACATGAGCTGCTCCTGCTGCACATCACTGCTGTATCCCTCCAGCCCTCCCTCCACCCTCATAATTTCCAGCCTTCCATCCATCCTCACCCCAGCGCCATCCATTTCTAACTCAAGCCTTGCCCACAAGCTCTCAGCATTTTTCCTGGTACCAGCAAATATCACTGCACTGAAGAATTCCCAATTCATCAGGATTTCATAGAGCTCAAGAAGAAATTCACTTCTCTTTCTGCATTTTTTTGCCCTGCTGCTGCTCTACTCCTAATTCTTAATTGGACAAGGCAGGTTCTTTCCTACTTCCAATAGGGCTGTGCAAAATTATGAGCTCCATTAGCTCTGCAAGGCAAAAAAAAACCCTTTCCAAATGATTTTCCAACCCTCCCTTGGAACACACGTGCTCTGTGCAGGCTAATTTTATTTAGGGTAATTCACTTGTGCTAATTTCCTGGAAGTCTTGCAAGATATATGACTATATTTTTTGGTTGTTTTCCATATATATATTCCCTCAGAGCAACATTTATGTGTAAAATATCTCCAGACACAGTGGAGATTTTTTCTGACTGCAGGAACAATGTGGTTGTGGCCAGGTTGGACAGGGCTTGGAGCAACCAGGGCTTGTAGAAGGTGTCCCTGCCCAGGGCATGGGGTGGAAGCAGATGAGCTTTAAGGTCCTTTCCAACCCAAACCATTCTATGATTCTATGAAGAATGGAAATGTCTGGTGGATCCAATCATTGGCATTTCATTCAGTGTTTCAGAGCTAGCAAGATGTTGCTCCAAAATACACAGATATTGCCTCAAACACAGCCCCAACTTCCCCCAAGGTCCTGAGTTCTTGGAATTGTGGCTCTAATTAATCAATCTGGGCAAATTCATTTAAGGAATTTGCTTGTAACTGAGAAATTCTTTTTCTACAAACCACAGGTGACTAGGGAGCAGGTGGAATGGTGAACATTAGGAATTCAGTGGGATATTTAAGATATGAATAGAATTGGATGTAGAGGCAGAACCTCAGTGCCCAGGGAAGCAGCAGCTTGCCTGGAGATGCAGAGCAGGAGTAAAAACAATTCAAACCCTCCCTTCTGCCCCCAGGATGCTCAGTGATCTCTCCATGAGAGAAGCAGCAGGGGTTGAGATGGATGCTGGGGAGACGCAGTCTGGGGTAGAAACATCCTCTCCCTGCAGTACAGTTCTTCCACATTCCTTATCTTTTCAATCATGAATTCTTTTCCTTGGTTTCAAGCCCTTTGGCCTCTTTTTTGTCCCAGCTGCTGATGTACAAACCCCAGTGGCCACCAAGCTCCGTTATGGTTTGCTTTCACCTCAAGGTGGAGTGTTTTGGTTGCTGAAGCAAAATGGGGAAGCAGAGGAGTAATTTTCCTGACCTGAACATGTAAAGGTCCTTTAAACATCCATATGGAGACAGATGGATGCAGATTTGCTGTGAAGCCTCTGCAGAGAGGATTTTTGTGGAGCAATCACTTGGAAATGCAAGGGGATAAATCCTCCTCCTGGAATTACAAGTCTATAGCAAAGACATACTTGAACTGCCAACACACACACTCAGCAGAAGGAAATAAATATGTATCAGAGCTAAAGGCCACAGGTAGAATCACCCCAAGACTCAACAGGGATGTGTCTGCCTTGTGCAGCTGCTTTTAGGAGTGTTAACTGGAGCTAGAATCATAGAATCATCAAGGTTGGAGGAGACCTCAAAGATCATCAAGTCCAACCCTTAACCTGTCAATGCTGTGATCCATAAACCATATCCTCCAGCACCAGATCCAGATGCCTCTTACACACCTCCAGGGATGGTGACTCCACCACCTCCCTGGGCAATATTCCAGTGCCTGAACACCCTAACAGGGAAAACGTTTCTCCTAACACCCAATCTGACTCTACCCTGTCTCAACTCAAGGCCATTCCCTCTACGCAGACATGGCAGGACAGACATCCCTCACCTCTCTCCAACCCCTGTCAGGGAGTTGTAGAGAGCCAGGAGGTCACCCGTGAGCCTCTTCTCCAGGCTAACCAACCCCAACTCTCTCAGTCCTTCCCCATGTGGTCTAGCCCTTTCCTGCCCTCGTTCCCCTTGGCTGGACTCGCTCCAGGGCCTCAATGACCTTTGGGCAGTGAGTGCCCAAAGCTGAGCACAGCACTGAGCTGTGACCTCCCCAGTGCTGAGCACAGGGGGATGAATTTCTCAGTTCTCAGTGCCAGCAAAAGCTCTGCTGGTCCCTCTGGATTTTCCTGAGTCATCAGAGGGTCAGGAAAGCAGCAGGTCACTGCTGCCTGTCAAACTCCAGAGCAGAACCTGATAAAGCCATTTATTCTGTACAGGAATCAATCCAGTGCACACACATTTCCTCTCTCGAAACCATTTTGATGATTAGCTTTGATTAATGGCTCTGCCACAGGATCATTCATCACTATTAACTAACAACATATTTTGCCACAGTATTTCCAGCTCCCAAGAAGCTGGAAAATGAAATATTTCTGGTTTATGGCTTTTTTCCCCCTCCCTGTTCCCATACATATACTGGTTTGGTTTTTTTTTAGGGTTGCCCACAAGACCTGCTCTGATCCAAGAGGATTGGTGAAAACCTCTGCACAGCACAGTCTAGTCATCTGTCAACATGCTTTGGGCATGTCCCTTCCTTTTGTTAGTAAAATCATGGAATTGTTTAAATTAGAACAGTCTTCTAAGATCATCAAATCCAACCATTCCCCCAGCACTGCCAAGGTCACCACTATCCATGTCCCCAAGTGCCAGATCTACATGGCTTTTAAATCCCTCCAGGGATGGTGACTCCACCACTGCCCTGGACAGCTGTGCCAGGGCTGGACAACACTTTCTATGAAGAAATTTTCCTTAATATCCAACCTCAACGTCCCCTGCTGCTACTTGAGGCCTTTGGAGGGTTGCTGAGGAGAACCCTTTACTAGAAGACTGTTCAGTTCAACTTCTAGAATGACTTTTCCCCCTCCAGTCTATTTTTCCTGCAGGAGAGAACTTCCATAAAGTCCTGAATTTGGAAACCAGCCCATGGTTGGATTTTGGACTGCAGCCTCATCCTACCACCACTGAGACAAGGGGAGGGCAGAGAGCATGTGCCACACACATGGGACCTTGAGAAATGTGCTCTCCTGGAGCATCCATGGAAACAGGGAAACACAATATCACATGTCTAAACTCAATGGCTCAGCTCTCCATTCTGCCCAAGGTATTCCTCACTTCCCAAATGTGGGATCTGAGTGCTGACAGGCTGAACACTGGGGTTCCTAAACAGGAATTCTTTTGGAAGGCACAGTATAATTTGGGCTCACTCTGTGAGTAACATCATGTCATAGGAATACACAACCCAACGGATTATAAACTAGGAAGAGATCATGGAATCATCAAGATTGGAAGAGGAATCATCAGGGTTGGAAGAGACCTCGAAGATCAAGTCCAACCATTAACCTGTCACTGCTGTATCCCCTAAACCCTAAACCATATCCTCCAGTGCCAGATCCAGATGCCTCATAAACACCTCCAGGGATGGTGACTCCACCACTTTCCTGGGCAATATTCAGTGCCACAACACCGTACCAGGGAAAGAAATGATGGCTTAACCTTATGGATGTAGGAACTGGGGAACAGCCAGAGGTGTCCAGGGTGGTTGACAGCAACCAAAACCTCACAAGCAAAGTCCACACATGAGACAATAGCATGGAAAATGTTCTCTGTTTCCTTACCAGCACTCAGCCTGGTCCACGCTCCTGGGGGAAGCAGCACTGTCTAGGATGGCCTTGGAATCAAGCCTTGCTCCCACTCCAGTCCCAGTCCCTCATATGCTGCTGGACACCTTTGGGATGGAGAAAGAAACCCTATTAAGCCATTTCTTTAGCAAACAGAAAGGTCTGTGTTATTGCTTCTCTGTTTTCTCACTTTTATCCATGGGTGTTAGCAATGAAAACAGCAACTAGGCAAAGCACCTAAGAAATACAAGGCTAAGAAGCTGCAAGGCAGAGCAAAAATCCCTTGGGACAGTGGTGCTAACACCTGCCCTGCAGGTACAGGGTGGGAAGAGTTTTCCATTAAGTTACATATCTTCCTCCAGCTGGTGAGATGCTGTGGATGGAGTTAGGGTCCCTTATAGCCCCCAAAACTTCAGTTCTTTCCCCAAACACCTTCCTGTCTTTCTAGTTCCCAGCCAGGACCTTGGGAGAAGTGGTTCCTCCAGACTTGTGGAGTTTGAGTGGTGGAGCCCCAAACTTGCTCCTCTGCAACACATCTTCCCAGTGCTAAACTTAGGCACTTCCAGGAGATCAGAGGAGACAACACTAAACCTCAAGGAGAGGCAGAACTCTTCCCTGCTTCCTTCTCTTCCTCAGCTCTTCTCCAAACACAAGTGGTGAAGCAACCAGAGCCCAGCTTGATGAACAGGGAGGGTATTCCCTGTCCTCAGGCTGCCCACAGGGATGGGCAGAGGGGCTGACCTGCCCTCCAGCCCCCATTGCAGGTGGCCATGGGTCACCTTTCCATAAGCCACAGAGAGCAACCATCATTCTTCTGACAGCTCAGGGGGTGTTTCCAGACTTCTGGACTCGCTTTCTGTCACTGCAGATAGGAAGAAATCTCCAGTCATCCAAAAGTGGATTCCAGCAGGCCCTCCAGGTAATTCTTACACCTTAAGACAGGCCTGGAGAGGGATCATTCCCTTCTTAATCCCCTAAAAACATCCACAGGAATGGCAAGTTGGCTTCCCCACATGTCTGCCCCTTGCCCTGGAGCCCCATCACTCCCTGTTTGGAGTTGGACAGACAAAGGATACCTCAAATCTCAGCTCTCCTAAGAGTTTAGTTTCAGGTCAATGAGCCTATGAAGAATAATTGCATGGAAGGAATGGCACATGCCATCACCATGAAGTGATGTGGCTAGAAGGGCTTTCCCCAGCTGATGCTGTCTCCTGGGTCATGTTATTCCTGAAACACCTGGATGCTGCCCCATCCTGGAGATACAGAACCTCATCCCAGCACTGGAAGTCCCTGGAGATGAGCTCAACTGGTGACCCTTCACTCCTGTTCCCACCAAGATGTGTTAATGAGAACAACTGTGCAACCTGCTCTAGTGCAGTATGTCCCTGCCTATGGCAAGGGGTGGAATGGGATGAGCTTTAAGATTCTTCCAGCCAAAACCATTCTAGGATTCCATGATAACATATTTATCATGTTATAAAGAGCCTCTATGGGTTTATGTTTTGCACTAATCTAGTGTTAATGCAGATGTCTCAGCTGTGTAGTACGGAGGTAGAAGTGATGGTAACAGCTAACAGAATCATGTGGTTAGATCTCCTAGAGTTAGGATCATCACAATGGAGATATTTTTCACAGAGAGGTTGGAAATGAAACTCTAAAAGGCTTTTTTCTTCTCCTTTTCTAACAATCAGTTCACTTCAATAATGGGAAGAAAGCATCATGTCCTACCACCTCCTAAATGGCTACAGCAGTGTTTCTAGGGGCACAGGATACAAGGAAGGAGGAACTGGTTATCACCCCTCAGGGATCTCCTTAACTCTACACTTGCTGGAACAAGTGCAAGTGCCACTGGGAATGTCCCTTTTCCCAGTGCATCCATCAATGTTCACAGAGGAGCATTGGGTTAGAGGATTAAGGTAAGAGGATAAAGAGAGGATGGAAGAGGAAGGGGAGAAGGGGAAGGAAAGAACAGGAGAGAAGGTGAGAGGAGAGGGAGAAAGCATGAAGGAAGGGGAAGAGAAAGGAAAGCAGAAAGAGGAAAGAGGAAAGAGGATAGGAAAAGATGGGATGACTCCAGCTGTTTCCTGGTATTTGGCAGGGCTGCAAGCCCTGAGGGCAATAATTGCCTGTAGCCTCCCCAAAACTGCTTGTCACACATTTTCCAACTGCTGAAAAATAGCGAACTCCATATATTGGGAAGTTACCACCAGACTCAGTCAGCTCCTCTTGACCAACTACTTCACAATGACATTATTCCACAATGGCATAATCCTTAGAGAAAAGCCACAGCATTCCTGGAGCCCA
The DNA here is from genome assembly GCF_000695815.1 of Acanthisitta chloris. NCBI lineage: Eukaryota > Metazoa > Chordata > Aves > Passeriformes > Acanthisittidae > Acanthisitta > Acanthisitta chloris. The sequence goes on from NW_008668753.1 coordinate 15,688, forward strand.
ACCAGAAACTGCACACACGTAATACCTAATACTAGAGTGTACTTCAGCCCCTGTTTTCCTATGAGTCATTTTCCATCCCACTGTCTGTCCAAAAATGCTTTGCTTGTTTATTTATTGAAGGTTCCCTCAATGGCTTTATTGATGACAGAAGAAGGGAGTGAATGAGGCAGAGATGTGGCAACCCAGGGACCTGCCACTGAATCTGGCCTAACCAAAGCCATGTGCTAGGGGCAGGAGCTGCAGCCACTGGATGTGCTGCCAAAGGCTCCTTTTAAAGGGACACCGCTGGAGTGGGTGGGATGCAGTCAGGGATTTGTGTTTTAAAACAAAGTTGTCTTACAAATAATAATCACAGAATCATTGAGGTTGGAAAAGACCTCTGAGATCATTGAGTCCTACCTGTGACCATTCACCACCTTGTCAACTAGACCATGGCACTAAGTGTCATGTCCAGTCTTGCCTTAAACACCTCCAGGGATGGTGACTCCACCACCTCCTTGGGCAGCACATTCCCTTACCATCCTGTCCCATCCCGTCCCTTTTTCCTTTCCTTTTTCCTTCCCTTTCCTTCCCCTCCTAAAAAGCGCTCCAGGTCCTTGCTTACAGGCTATGCTGTTTGTGCTACGTATTAGGAGCCTCTAAATGGAGAGAAGAAGAAATCCCTGCAGGCAGGAGGCTCAGCTCTGCTCCAGTTAGCCAAATCCAGCACATGGCTGTGGAGAGGAACTCATTCTAGCTTGCTCCATCACACTTGAGCTACATAAGACTGAGAGTCACCAACTGCACGGCCCAACTACCACCAAACAACATGTCCTGTCTGTGCTAATGATCAGTGAAACAAGAAACAATGTGTTCATGAGCCACAGGAGCTCAGATGAACTGTTAGTCATGATCCATGCAATGGGTGAATAAATTCAAGGGCCCACAGCAGATCCTGATGACAACTGTGCCACCACCATGAAGGAGCTCATTGTCTGGGCAGATGGTGGGACTTGCTGTTCACATCATCACTAACAATCACAGACCTGAACTGCTACCATCAGGAACAGCCTTGCTTTAAAGAGAAGGCTCTGTCTTCCTCAGCCAAACACAAAGAACAAACTCAAGTCCATGTATTTATCTCCATGTGACATAAATCCATGGCAGGAGCAGGACAGCCAAGGGAACTCCCTGACCTCTCCCCGGCGCTGAAAGGAGATTCCTAGTGCAAATCTTACACGTTTGGCTTATATTTGTTCTTAAACAAAGTGAGCAAAGGTCAGAGCTGAGTTCCCACAGGAGTCCACATTTGCTGGCCAGATGGTAATACACATGAGGACTTTGCTGTGAGCTGAATGGGCAAGAAGATGCTCTGCAGCCTTAACGTCATCTTAACCTTGCTCCTGTCAGGAATATATCTTTTCCCTTGGGCTTAAGCATCAGAGATGGATTTTGGACTAGGAAGGCAGAGTGCAGGGAGGTACTTTGTTCATACAGCACCTGCATTGAATCATGGAATGGTTTGGGTTGGAAGGACCTTAAAGCTCATATTGTTCCACCTTCTGCCATGGGCAGGGACATCTCCCACTAGCCCAGGTTACTCCAAGCCCAATTCAACCTGGCCTGGAACACTTCCAGGGATGGAGCAGCCACAGCTTCTCTAGGCAACCTGTGCCGGTGCCTCACCACTTATGTGAAGGAATTCTTCCTAATGTCCAACCTCAGTCTCCCCTGGTGCAGCTTGAAGACATATCCTCTTGTCCTGTGCCTTGTTACCTTTTCCCTGTGAGGGTGGTGAGACACTGGGAAAGGTTGCCCAGGGAGGTTGTGGCTGCCCACCCTGGCAGTGTTCAAATTCAGGTTGGATGAAGCCTTGAGCAACCTGCTCTGGTGGGATGTGTCCCTGCTCAGGGCAGGGGGTTGGGACTAGATGATCTCCAAGGTACATTTGAACCCCTTAACAATCTATGGGTCTATGAAAAGAGGCCAACTCTCACCTCCTGTGAAGATAAGGAGAAACAGAACTCTTTGAGCCTCCATCCTGCCATCAGCCACTGGTTTGGTGACTGTGCTCCAAGTCCCACAACTCGGAAGATACACATGGCAGCTCCATCCAGACCACAGACAGAACTCCCCCATGGAAAGCACTGTGCAAATTCTCAAAGAGGGGGAAAAAAAACCCACCAGGGCCATGGCCTGGAGTCATAGACCCTGGTCTGTTGGTCCTGGAAGCAACACTGCGGACTGAAAGCTGCAATGATTCCCAGTTGATTCTGTTTTGTTTTCTTGGGCTAATTGCTTTCAGGCTGTCAATAGCTGCATGTCCTCTGCAGAGCCAAGCATAAATCTAGTCAAATCCTGACTTATCCCAGAGCAAAGAAATGTCCTTATTACTCTAGCCAGGAATGTATGTGCTTTCATTGGCCTGAGAAGTGAAAACAAGACCCTCAGAGCCACCTGCCACCTCCTCCTTCTCTACCCTGTGAAGAGATTAAGCTCCTTACAACCTGGTTCTTCCAAGGTTGAACTACCAGGTAGGAATGAAGGTCTCCAGTGGCAGAATCATTGCTCTTCATCTCACTTTTGCATCTCCCTCCTCACAGTCAAGCTAATGTGATGTGAAAACTATTACCCAATCCCAAAGGAAAGTTAATTCTCCAGGACAGTCTGGAACATGCAAATCTAACCATGATCTTTGCCATTTGCAACACAATGGAAACTTGCTAATAAAAGTTGCTATTGTGTTGGGGCTGTAACTGTAACCTCATGGTATTTCTCCCTCCCTCCCTTCCCCTTTGCAGCCAGACAGCTAAAAATGGCTTCAAACTTCCCAGCCCAAGTGCTTGAGGTCAAATAGTGATGCTGAAAGCAGCATGATGAAAGGTCTGAAGATTGTCTACTGCACAGCCCATTGCTCCCTCCCAGGCTCAGGGGATGCAGTGCTTCCAATCCGTGCCTGAAGATGGATGGATGCTCCAGGCTTCCAGGGATACATGCTCCAAGACTGGCTGGCTTGCTTGAGGGTGGACCTTTCTGAAGTGTAGGAGGCTGTGGGACTTCCCTCTAGCCCCCAGTTAATTCCTCCCCATGCTCAGCACCGAATTGTGGGATAGGGGGCATTAAATCCAACTGGCCTCCCTCATCCTGATATCTCCAATCCTTCCCACCACTGACCTGCTGCTCACATTGCCTCTGTCCCATGCAATGTGGTAAGAGACCTTTCTCCAGACTCATGGCTGTAAAAACACCTCTCTTTGGATACAGCTCTCCTTTTTCCTTGCTCTAAAGGGAAAATGTACTCACATACATGTACAGCATCAATGTGTGCCTGGTGCAAGCCCCAGGAAAGGAAGACTAGACACGGGAATTAAAAGCTGGAGCAATATTTCCAAGCTGCATGCCCATAGTGGGACTCCTTGATCAATCTTTTAGCATGGAGATTAATGACCTGATGCTTTATAACTCATGCGAACTCCAGGCAATTTTGTCTTAAAACAGGGTATCATTTACAGGGATGCCAAAGGAAGGACTGAAAACCCAACTTGGGGATCTCTGATTTGAGGGCTGTGACTTTTCCTGAGCATCTTTCCAACTCAATTCCCTCTTCCCCAGGCTTTTAGGCTCAAGCAATGAAGGGGCAGCAGCAGGACAGGGGACAAACAAGTGAGAAGAGGCAAGTGCAGCTCATAGCTCTGCTCTGCCTCCTTGGACAGGCACATATCTCTCCCGCTTTGTGCTTTTTCCCCACAGCATTCCTCCTGCCAATGCCCTAGAGCATCAGTATAGAATAATGGAATGGTTTGGGATGGAAGGACCTTAAAGATCATCTCATTCTACCCCCTGCCATAGGCAGGGACACTTTCCACTAGCCCAACCAACCTGGCCTGGAACACTTCCAGTGATGAGGCAGTCACAGCTTCTCTGGGCAACCTGTTTCTCCTCAGCCTCTGCTCCAGCCCTTCCTCAGGAGGAAAGTCCAGGATTAAACTGTGACACACATGAGATGCAAAACCCAACACACAACCTTAGCTCTTGACAGGCTGCAGGATAAACCCCCATTCCAGGGCAAATGGGGGCAAGTAAGAGACTTCAGCCAAACCCAGAGGCTTCAGTGTTTCCCTGAGGCAGCCAAATGGCTTTATTTTTCCATATTTGTTAATAATCTCATTATTTACAGGCCCCATGTGCTCCCTATTACCTTCTCTATTCCAACAGGGAAGGGACATCTGAGCCTGGTTAGCCTGTTTGTAACAGGTCCATCTTCAGCTCTGTGGTATTTCCTGGTTGGCGCCTAACCAAATCAACACACTCCTTAAAGCTGACTCGAACTCCCTGTCAGAGCATCTCTCTCCCTGAGAGATGAAACCACCTTGCTGCTTTGGGGAGGGAGAAGCTGTTGGAATGCCCCAGTGGCAGGACCTGCCAGCAAAGCTCTTAGCACACTTGGAGTAGAGGGAATTGTAGGGATAATTCCCAGGCAGCTGTGATGGGCAGCTGCAGAGATGCCAATGCAGATCACACCCTCCCTCCACCTCACCACAGCCTCCTGAGAGCAGCTAAACCCATGCAAACCCTATTACTGACCAATCTGCATCCATCCTTCCCAGAAAACACCTTCAGCATCATGACCTTACGCACCACAGAGGTTCTGACTGCCAGCAAGGATCCCACAGAATCCCAGGTGGGGCAGGTTGGAAGGGACCACAGTGGGTTATCTGGTCCAACTTCCCTGCTCAAGCAGGGTCATCCTAGAGCACATGGCACAGGATTGTGTCCAGGCAGTAATATCTCCAGCGAGGAAGACTCCACAACACATCCAACAGCTGGAGGTGGTGGAGACCATCAGAAGCTGCAGCTCATTACCACCTCTGATGCTGCCAGATGCCTCCAGCACAGCTAGACAGGTCTGCAGGCACTTTTAACCTCTCTGAGATTCTTGGGTGGCCCAGAATATGACAAAATATTGAGCTGTTAGCAAAGCAGAGAGACTTGGGCTGGAATTCCTGGGTAAAACTGCCAGATATGTCACTTTTACTCAGAGCTCAATTGGCAGATCAGCACCACTGGGGAAAAAAGCTGAAGGGGAAGGAAAGGAAATCAAACCATGACCCAAGTCACCTGTTTGCTCTATGCCAACGCTGCCAACTTCCTTCAGGAAAGCACCGCCTGTGGATTCCACTTGTTCTAACAGGATTCCTCCTCCTCTCCTCCATTCATTTCCCACTCCCTCTGCAGCCCCTGACTAGGCATTTCACACCTCATTATTCATGATCCCTAATGAACCTCATCAGGCATCCACTGCTGGTCTGGGGCTGGTTTCAATCGGGGCAGCCTTGTGCAATCTCACACACATCTGCCACCAGCACTGCTCCACCTCCAGTTATCTGCAGCCCAAACAATGAGCCTTGAGGACTTTCTCTGGTCTGGCTATTCAGGGAGGAGTGTCAGTGAGTGCAGAGGGAGAGAGGGACCTCTCTGAGATTGTGTTCCAGGCTGAGGTTTAATCAACTTGATGGCCTCGTTAGCAGCACAGCCCAGATAATGCAATGCTCCAGTACTGCCATTCCTCCAGGCTGAGCAGGCACATCATAAATCAGGGAGAGGTGTGGTGGGAAAGAAAAGCCAAGCTCTGTTCCTGTGTGCTCTTCTGGTACAGCTTTTTGCCCTAAACGCCCTAAAAATTCTGCTGGGATGGAGTAACCAGAGATAATTGACACCTCCTGGAAGTACCTCCCTGATTCCCAATGCACTGGTCACTGATGGGACCCATCACAGAATAATCAGAGTTGGAAGGGACCCACAAGGATCATCTAGACCAACGCCTGCCCTGCCCAGGACACCCCAGCAATCCACCCTGTGCCTGAGAGCATTGTGCAAACACTCCTTGAGCTCTGTCAGGTTTGGGGCTGTGACCACTGCCCTGGGAGCTGTTCAGTGCCCAAACACCCTAGGGAGGAAGAACCATTTTCAAATCTCCAGTCTAAACCTCCCCTGACACAACTTCAGACCATTCCCTCGGGTCCTTTCACTGTTGTCAGAGAGAAGAGGTCAGTGTTGCCTCTCCACCTACTTCCATGAGGAAGTTGTATACAGCGATGAGGTCTCCCCTCAGTCCCCTCTTCTCCATCTAAACACACCGAATGCCCTCAACCACTCCTCAAGGCCCTTCACCATCTTTGTGGCCTCCTTTGCACACTCTCCAGTACCTTAATATCTTTCTTATATTGTGGTGCCCCAAAACTGCACACAGTGTTCAAGGCGAGGCTGCACCAGCACAGAGTAGAGCAGGACAAACACCTCCCTCAGTGGATACAGCTGGAAATCTGTGGCAGCAATCCAGAGAGATGCTACAATCCACTTACCCCAAGGAAAATCAGCACCTGAAATCCCCTCCACATCCATCAGCTCTCCACTTCATTATTCAGCTGCTCTTTTACTTGAGCAGCAGTAGTGTCCTTCCCAACTTCAGTTGGGTAGAACTCAGACTTTGGAACTTCAGTTGGGAAGGAGAATTCAGAAATCCAGGAGCAATTTTAAAAATTGAAAGAGGGAAACTTAGATTAGATATTAGGAATAAGTTTTTTCTTGTGAGAGTGGTGAGACACTGGCACAGGTTGCCCAGGGAGGCTGTGGCTGCCCCAGCCCTGGCAGTGTTCAAAGTCAGTTTGGATGAAGCCGTGAGCAACCTGCTGTGGTGGGAGGTGTCTCTGCTCAGGGCAGGGGACTGAGACTGGATGATCTCTAATCTCCATTCCAACCCCTTAACATACTCCCAGTGCCTTGCAGAGGACATCTTGCCAACTTGAAATGAAAACCTCCACAGCATCCCCATCCCAAATGCTAACTGTGGTTTGCAGCTCTGCCTGAGGCAGTCAGACAATGACTTAGGCAGATCTTCTGGAGAACCAAGTCCTGACTTCCAGTGAGCTTCACCTCCATGTCCTCTGGGACTCTCAGACCTTTGTTGTTCCAAACCCTTTTAAAATGTCATCACCTCAGGAGAAGCAAGTCCCTGGCTGAGCCAGCACTAGCCTGCTGGGTGATGAGACTAGAGCTTTGAACTTTGGACAATCTGGAAGGCTGAGAGAAGCCAGAGCAGGAGCTGACATCACCCTATCTCAGAGGCAAGCTGGAGTGGATTCTCCCCAGGCCTGTGTAGCCACTGTGGGATGGTTACGGGAAGTTGGGATGCTGCAGAGATGAGTCACTATGCCTGGATGTTCTCCTGGGAGGAAGAAGCAAGAAGTAGCTTTTTTTCCACAGTAAATCTTCTCAGCACAGTGATGAGTCTGAAAGGTCACTGGGGCTTGGCACTGCTTTGGCAACTGGGAGCCAAATGGCTTTGATGGGAAAGAGGATAATGCTGTCTCCTTCCAAGGACTTCCCTGCTAACAGGCTTCACCTACAGCTTGTCTGGTTCAGTGTGGACTAGTTTGCTTCATCTCCTGCCTGTTCCAAGGTTGGTAGAGGTCAAGCATAGGCTTCTGCAGGGATGGGAATGTTGGTCCTGCCTAAGAGAAGGGGAATCTTGTCTTGCTTTGGCTTCTACAAGGGAAGGATTTTCAGCTAAGATCCAAAATTGTATTGTGAGAGAGGATCTCTAGTGAAGAGTGAACTAAACCTTCATGTATCCTGAGGGGCCTAAGCGGACCAAGAGCTTCTGAATTTGCAATGAAGGTCCTGTACATAAATACCATCAGCACTTCATCCCCACTCAGATCTCAGCTTTGCCACTCAAATCAAGAGTTCCTGATACAAGTCCTTCCACATAGAATGTTATTCACTCAAGTCTCTTTTCTTGGATTTGAGAGAGAAGCATCAACACTAAAGGGAATCCAGATAGGAAACCCTTCATCAGGAAATGTGGAGAAGAAGATTTTCCATGCTCCATGATGGAGCTGACACTGCTCCAGCAGCACTGGTAGCCACAAGGAAAGAAATCACACCCTGGAGGCTTGAGCACCCTCAGGAGTGGAGGGAGGGGGATCAAATCCCATGAAAGCAGCTTTAATCCATCCAAGACTGACCTCTTCAGAAAGTCTGGTGATACCACAGACGGTGGAAAAGGCTTTAACAGCAAAGAGGCTGTCAGAGGAAGGGTGAGAAGACAAGCAGGATGGTGATAATGATGATGCCAACAAAACCTCTATGTCCAACCCTCCCTCAGCACTTCCACAACACTAATTAAAGACACAGGACTAACCTGATGGCACCAAATGTGATAATGACTTTCCAAGGTCCATCCAGCTCAGTATTTAGTCACTAGAAGGGGCCAAAAGCAGATGGGGAAAGCCTAGGGAAGGGTTTAAGAACACAATAAACATTGCTGTGTTTGGTTTTCCCCCAGAATATTCCTCCAGCCTCAAAAAAAATCAGCAGCTCAGGGATTTCCTGAGCTGAAGGAGGTGTTGTCTTTGAATTAAACAGGGCTCAGGGGGTTTTCCTTCTACAAACCTCTCCATTGTCCCTCAGTTAATAATGAAAGAAGAGAAAGAAACTTTGCAAACTCCACTGCAGCCTCTATTGATGATTAGGTGTCAGCCTAAAATGCAGGCAAAGAAATTATTCACCTGCCCCTAAAAGTCAGGGCAGAGAAAGCCTCAATTCTTCCTCTGACAACAAAGTCTTGGTTCATTAACAAAAGTTCTGCTGTACAACCTTTCCTCTGCCCCAGTGGGACTCTCTGACATCCTTGGAAGGATTATTTCAACACTCCAGGCTGAATCAGTTGGTTCATTAAGCAGCAAAGAGTGAGAAACTCCACCAGGGATTCCTTCAGTCAACATTATTATTACTTCTCCTCAATGTCTCCCTTGATTTTTCAAGCAGCTGTGAGGGAGTTTTGCCTTTGAAAGCTAAAGACTTGGGGACCCATCAGCACCCAAACACATCTGTGTGCAGGTGTTAATGGGCACTGGGGGGAAGCTCAGTGCTGAGAATGGGATTTAAAGGCGTTCAAAGAGAGATGGTGGGGGAGACACATCCCTTCTCATCACACATCTGGAACATGCAGCTGCATGTTTTACCCCTCCACAAAGCCACTTTTCCAAAGGATTTGCCATTTGCTCTGTGCTTTTGCTGGTGACACACAAGCTGGACAAACACAGAGTAATGACCCTTTCTGCACATCACTCCCTGGATGGCATTCAAGGAATGCTGCCACAGCTTTCTGCTCTACTGGAGAAATCCCTGAGTGGATGCAGCAGAACAAGTCTGGGCAGAAGATTTGGCCTACAGGACCTGCCTTAGCTTCATTTCTCAACCAGGAATTTCAGCCTGGCTTAAAGAAAGTTCATTTTCTTTGCCACTCTTGGGAACCATCACAGAAAATTCACCTTCCTGAGCTTTTTTTTCTTACTTTTCTCCCTTTCCCTGGCTTTACACAACTTTGTGTTCTCCTTCTTCCATGTCTTGACTATATACAAACATATCAGAAGCCTAAACTCCAGACTAGTCAGCAGATCTTCATGGCAGATCACACACACAAGACTCATCTGTGGTGGGAAACACTATCATGGGATGCACCTCCAGCTCACATTGGTACCCACTGATTATTACTTTGAGATCCTGTTAAAGTTGAGCTTCAAAGGAATGAGGAAACATGATGCAGCCCAGCAGCTCCAGGCTGGTAGTTCATGTACCACCAGGATCATGGAAAACAGCTGAAAGGACTTTGGACAAGGGCATGGAGGGACAAGACAAGGGGAATGGCTTCACACTGCCAGAGAGTAGGTTTAGATTGGATACTGGGGAGAAATCCTTCCCTGTGAGGGTGCTGTGCTGAGGCAACAAGTTGCCCAGAGAATTTGTGGCTGCCCCATGGAGTGTTCAAGGCCAGGTTGGATGGGGCTTGGAGCAACCAGAAAACACAACACCATCACTGGGCATAAACCCCAGTTTTTATCTGAAAAACAACAAAGTGGCCGGAGGAAAGTGTCTGGCACTGCTTCCCACCCAAATTCCTTTAAACCATCCAGGGCTGCAGCACTGAGGCCTCTGAGCACACCCTGGTGTATGTGACAGAGAATGGGTCTAAAAGGAGTGATGGGGAGAGGAATTGAGAAGAAGCAGGAGAGCAGCACTGATTAAGCACAGCAGCAAGGCAGATGAAGGAGAGGGAAAGAAACTCTTCATCACACAAACCTGCCAAATTCCTCACTTCCATGGCAAATACAAGCACATCCCACCTGATCTATGCCTTGACTTTGTGATGCACAAACCCAGGACTTCCATACAGCATCAGAGTAGCTAATTGCCACTGAAATCATTAGCAGGGCACCAAATTAGTGTCAGGGCTTCCTGCCTCCTTGGGCTGCTGCCTTGTTCCTGCAGCAGGAGCCCAGAGAGTAGGCCCTGGCTCCTTGTTAATGAGGCATTTCAGCACCTCCTTGGGGTCCTTATTGGTCTCTAATGAGGCTGAGGGTGTTTGTGGGATTTGACCACATTCCTAATTAGTTTACAGCACAAATGCTCCCTGCTGAGTTGGAGATTTATGAGCTTGAGTTTGTCCTGGACAGGAGTGCTGGGAGGGGAGCTGGTGGCTACAAACTGGATTTCTCCAAGCTGACTCCTACTTATCCCTCTGGTGAAACATCAAAAACCAGCTGGGGAGCACTTGGGGAGCAGCAGCACTTCAAAGGGCACAGTTTTCTGCCCCCATGGCTCATGCATGTGAGTCTTCCCCTCATGCATCTCTGGGCACAGCAGCAGGGATGAAAGTTTGCTGTGCAGGCACCAGAGTTCAGCCATCCTGAAGGTATTTTTCATAGAGTCATAGAATTATGGAATGGTTTTGGTTGGAAGGACCTCAAAGCTCATCTCATTCCACCCCCTGCCATGGGCAGGGACACCTTCCACTAGCCCAGGTTGCTCCAAGCCCCATCCAGCCTGACCTGGAACACTCACAGCGATGGGACAGCCACAGCTCCTCTGGGCAACCTGTGTAAGTGACTCTTTACCCTCATATTTACCCCTGCAAGCAGCAAACCAGGGTCAACCTCTTCTGACTGAGTTCCTAGCTTGCAGCCCCCTCAGTGGCTGAATACCACCCTACCAATGGCTACTCCATGGGCAGGAACCTCTTGTTATCACTGAACACCTGTTGCTGCTATTGAGTAGCTACCGAGAAGGATGAGATCCTGGTACTACCTTTGGAGAAGCAGATTCCTGCTTCTAGGCATTGGAGTGTTGGGGTGCTGACAGCATAAGCTGCACTACTGTGGATGGAGAAAACACCTCCAAGTCTTCATTGTCCTCCCCAAAGCCATGTTTGAGTGAGCTACAAACTGGTTTTGCATCAGTTCTGCCTCCTGACTCCCAATGTCCCTGGTACTGCCAGGAGAGCATCACTTGAGGTGGGAACAAACTCACTTTGGCACTGCTCCTTACCACCACCAACCAGCATCACCAATTCCATCCCCAATCTCACACCCCCAGCTTTGGCAGTTTCAGAGAAGGGGTTGGGTTTCACTGCTAATGGGAGAACAATTGTGGTGGAGCCTCAGAAATGCCTCACATCAAGCAGAAAAAGCATCTGAAATGCTAAGCTTGGACTGAACTGCAGCTCCAACCTTTGAGACTGGAAATCCCCAATGCAACTGCAAACCCAAGAGAAGAGCTACTATTTGTTGACAAGCTCTTGAAATCATACACTCTAGAATGGGCAGTGACTGGAAATCATTTCCCTCCACACTTTCAGCTCATTAAAAAATGTTACAAATGCATCTTGGCTGGCTAAAAATGGTTTGCTTTGCTTTGTATTCAACTCTTAGATTCCTCCACATACATTTTGGAGTATGATTTGAGAGAGTTTCCAAGGAAGAGGCAGTTCCTCTCTTACAAACTCCAAACCCCTTAACATCTAAAAAATGCGATCTGAATAGTAGAACAAACCCAATGTGTCCTCACAACCAACCTCACACTCATCCCTGTCTTCTGGGCAGGATGAAAGGAACATTTAACACAAACCATGTTGCATCAGCTCAGCTTTGCCATGGCCAGGGAGACGACCCCAGGATGGAGCCCATGAGTTGCCTTCACGCCTGGTGCTGTGATCCTTGAGATTCTGAGCTCCCTGAGGGTTCCAACACACAAATCCCCTCCCAACAACCTCTTCTCTGTTTCCCTCAGCA
>NW_008668753.1:27850-39913 GCF_000695815.1 Acanthisitta chloris
AAATAGCTTAATGCAAAGCAGGAGGAGCAGGCAGTGAGGCTTGCCAGCTGCAGAGCATCCTTCCTGCCTTCTGCCTGTGGCCATAGCAGTTCATTGGCATTGTTTTGTTCCTGGGAGTGTTTGGGTTGAGTTTCTAAATAATTTCTGACAGGCTCAGTTGGTGGCTGTGCCACCAGTCCATGTAGGGAACTGTGGGAACTGGCATTGGGATAAGGCTTAGTTTGACTAGCAGTGGGTCCCAGCCCAAATAGTCTGGTGTCTCCTTCCCTCCGGATTTTCCCTCCTCTGCCCCAAAGGACACTAGTCATTACACAGTATCAGCAACCCCTGACTCATCTCCAAAAGCCTCATGGTACAGAAATAACCAATGCTGCTCCCCCAGCCTCATTTTCCCTCTGTTTTCCCCATTCCTAGTCCTCAGGAGGCACCATGTGGGCTGTCCAGAGCCTGCTCATGGCAGGAGTTCCCAGCACATCCCTCATTCCTGCCTCAGCACTGTGGCTTTGCCAGCAGCATCAGCTCAGGGTGGTTGTGCAATAGCTAAAGGACAAGTGGAAAAATCACACATCCAAGTAGGAGGTAACAAGCTGCAATTCTGTCTGGACAAGACAATAAATCACCTCCAAAGGCTTTTCTAGCCTTAAAATATACAGAGCAGAGGGTAAGGATGTGGCTGACAAAGGAAAACTGGAAGGACTGAGGTTGATTTTGCCAGATGAGGCTGAAGGTAAATGCAACAATGACCTTCAGGTCTTTAGAAGAGAGGAAAGGAATAAAATATGCTTCACATCTGCTGAGCAGAAGACAAGAAATGAAGATATTAACCAGTGCAGCCTAAACAATGCTCTGTAGGTAATATCATGTTCCTAAAGTCTCACTAAATGCATATTTGGGACAACAATAAGGTAAACCCAAGCAAGAGTGTTCATTCCCCCATCTCCCAGGGCCAACACAGCTCCCCTGAGCTCCTCAGCACCCTCAGGGACTTTTTAGCTATAACTGTTGTCATAGAATCCCAGAATGGTTTGGGTTGGAAGGATCTTAAAGAGCACCTAGTTCCACCCCCTTCCATAGGCAGGGACACCTTCCACTAGCTCAGGTTGCTCCAAGCCCCATCCAACCTGGCCTGGAACACTCCCAGGGATGAAGCAGCCACAGCTGCTCTGAGTAACCAGTGCCAGTGCCTCAGCACCCTCAGAGGGAAGGATTTCTTCCATTGATTCTTTACCTGGAGATCATTTGATGCTCATTAATAGCACAAAAAAGACAATCCAACTATGTAGCAGAGGAGAGAGAACAAAATACATTTGGCTGAAAATTTAATGGGGGTGGCAGGGAGGGAGAACTGACTGGGCCCAGTGAGGGGGATGTGCTGGTGCCAGCAAGCTGCCACTCAACAGGGACATTCAGCCACTGCTGGCCTGATGGGTGATGATCTTGGTCATGATGATCTTGGTCAAGCTTGTTCACCGCCCTCTGCCTCACACCTCACAGGGAGATAGTGGAGTCACCATCCCTGGAAGGGTTTGAGAGCTGTCTGGATCTGACAGTGGAGGATATGGTTTATGGGTTGCAGCAGTGACAGATTAAGGGTTGGACTTCATGATCTTAGAGGTCTCCTCCAACCTTGATGGTTCTGTGATTCTATCATTCTCCTCATCTGTGCAGTGCATGCATTATACACTATGGCATAAACCCCACATGTCTTTCCAGCTTAACCCACCCAGAGGACAACCTTTTCCTTCCAATCCCTGATATATCCCATCCTAAGAGGAAACCTAGTGGAGTCACTCTGCTGGTGAGGAGCTCAGCATCTCTCTCCTCCCATGCTTTCCATCTCCAAAGCATTCCACAGCTGTAACTGGATTCAATTGCTACTGCATTTGCCATCTGGGGCTGTGGCCACCGAATAAGACTCAGTATCAAAATGCTTGTGCTTGGCACAGCCCCTAATGATGGCAGCTGCAGCCCAGCCCAGCCAAGAAGCTGTCCAATAGTGACGATCAAAAAGAATTATGTAAAAAAAGAGGATACTTGCCACAAAAACAAGTGGGAGACCCATTTACCTCATATGCCCACAGAGGACAAGCTAGATGGTTAATTCTGTCTGCTTTACATCAGGAGGACAATAACTGGTGGTAGGGGAAGGTGATGTGGAGATGCTGCTGATAGGAGAGACCCAAAGGTATAAATTCAACATAGACTGTCATTGAGCAGATACAGAGCATTGCCATGGTCTCATCAGCAGCCCCAGTGCTTCCAGAGGGGCATCTTTGCAGTGCTGTCACTCACCCTCAAGTGAGTGACATATGACATCTCAGCAGCTTCCTTTGGGGCTCCAGGAAATCTCCTCCCAAGGAGATCTACCCCCTGTTTAACCACCACAGGGAAGCACCTCAAATATGAAACTTCACAGTGCCCCGAGCAACTTGTGCCAACCCTTTCCATGAAGAAATTTTCCCTAATATCCAACCTAAACCTCCCTTGGCACAACTTAAGGCCATTTCCTCTTGTCCTATTGCTTGTTACCTGGGGGAAAAGCCCAACCCACACCTCACTATAAGAGTACTTTCCCAAAGAGGAGCATTTCCTCCCAAAAACCTGGAGTTGCCTGCACAAAACACTTGCTCTTCACTCCTCTTCATTTCCAGCTGCTAAATTACTTCTCAGACTTCTGCTGGGTTTATATCACATGTTCTCCACATTTTCTCTTGCCAGGTAAGAGCTTGCTGCAGCTTCCCTAGGAACATCAGCATTAAGGAATACAAGCTAACCTCTCATTGCAGCATATTTTTCTGGTGGGATGAGGTTGGGTGGAGATGACTTTTTAAAGCTTCAGAATAAAGCCCACGAAAAATCCACCACTGAAGTCATTTAGCAACTGGAGCAAACCTGAACTCAGCTCCAGATTCACACAGGCATCACATCTTTCCTCTCCAGCCCTATTTTGCTGGAGGAACCCCTTCAGAAACATGGGTTGGGTTTCAGCTTTCTCTTGAGGTTTCTGTTCCACCACTCATGGCAGCAGGTTCTGCTGTGTGGGCAACTTTTCCACCGTGTCAGTGACTGACATCACCATTCCAACATTCCCCAAGTTCTCAAACCCTCAGCAGCCATCACAGCAGTTTGGTCATGGGCTGGATGGAACCCATGAAAGACTCCACAGAGCACATTGCCAACCTCCTGAGCTGCTCCATCCTCCCTCAACCTGGGTATTAGCTTCTCTCCTCTACATCATTTTGTGGTTTGTGGTGCTCTTGGAAGAGCTCAGCTGAGCTGTAACAGCATCATGAGCAGTCAAACAAAGGGGGTGCATATAAAGCTATGGGTTTTTGGAGGCAGATGGACAGATGGAGGCAGGGGACATCATCTCCCTCCATGCCCGTGTTGCCTCTTCATTACTGCACAGTCACATCTTGTTGGAGGACATTTCTGCTGCACACCATTGTACTTGTGCTCAGATAAATTACACACTGTAAATTTGAAGTTCATAAAAATGCAGGATGGACAAAATCCATGTGTGTGTTTAGTCATCAGGACCTTCATCAATGCCCTCTGGTGCTCTACAGTGAGGCCAAAGTGCACACAGGGTGACTTTTGTGCCTTTCTGGACCAAACCCTTGGCTATGTGTCCTTGCTATCAATTCATGAAGTGCAGCCAAAGCATCCTAACATCCTGCAGAGCTGCATAATTTGGAGGTAGGAGGCTCTGCTCTCATTGCCACAGACATAACTTGCACTGCCCACAAACAAAGCTGTGGTGCTACACAGAGGAAAGAAGAGAACTAGAAAACTGAGCTCTCTGCTGCTTTGAAAGTCAAATGTTGTTTGTTTTCATGGGCTAAGAAGGTAAATAGTCAAGATGAGCCCAAACCACAACATTCAGATCCAAGTCTGAATCCTCCCAACATTCAGGGGCACAAGGATCAAAGGTTTTGGTTCAGTTTCTCTCAAGTTCAAGCGTGTGTGGACCAAAGTAGTTTCTGGTTCATCTCTAGGAAGTATCACACCTGTCTGGAGCAAGCAGGGAACATGGAACTTGAGCTCAATGAGCCATGCACCAAAATCCTCACACAGGAGGGAGGCATGAGACACATGTTGGGTACCCCAGAGCCAGGAGGAACCCCAGGAGGAGTTCACCAGGTGTTGAAGGGGTCCAGAGGAGTAAGAAGTTGACCTGGGATATGGAATCTCAACTTCCCTACCAACCTGCTAAGCACCAGATTAATTTTGCCTTTCTTTGGCACATCTCCACTCTGTGCTCATAAAATGGCAACATCTCCCAGGCTGAGAAAAGCATCATGAAGGTAAAAAAAAGAGACTGAAGTGCCTGGACACTTGTGTACTGCAGCAGCCACAGCTCATCACATGAAGAGCTGAAGGATTTAGAGCAAGTAGCACTCGACACAGTTGATCTTTTTATCCCTCCTCATTCCCATTCCCTTCTAATGGCACCAAAGCCAGTGCCCATGGTTTCACATCCTTTGTCTAAACTCAGAGAAGAATCAGCATAAACATTCCAGCAATGTCCTAACTGGCAAACAAGGCAAAACTCCCTCCCCCATACTTCCCCCATATGTTCATGGGTACATTGAGTGTTTATGGTACCAACCACAACTCTGCATTAACTGTGTTCCTCAGGAGATCCTTGGGAATCTCCATCATGCCCTTAGACAAAACAAGGACAATTTGAATAATAAAGAATTACTAATAGTCCAGCACTAATGACCCTTTCTATACTATCTCCCAAGTTTCATCCAAATTAATGACTCCCATAAGCAACAGGAAAGCTGCACAACTCCACAAGGATCACAGGCAGTCCTGAAGCATAAGGAATGAGTTTGCAAGGCATTTGTCACCCCAGACTGTCCACCTTCCCCTGGAGAATATGGCAGCCTATCAGGAGTCTCTAAGGTCTGCATGTTCATGTACGTGAAAGCAGCCATGAGCACCATGGGAGAGTCATGCAAAGTGATAGACCACAGCCAACCCTTCATGACAAAAGGGAACTCTAATCACATCCCAAACTGGGGATTTAACAGCTAAAATCAGACCCATAAATAATCCAAGATGAAGGTGATGTTCCCCATCACAGTGTGGATACAGGTGGTGCCTACAAACAGCCCTACACCAGTCAAAATGGCAGCAAGGAATGGGGGAAGCACCTTGAACCACTTTTCTGTGACCCCAGAGGTCGCAAAACAAGGATTTGAGAAGGTTTCCAAGCAGAAGCTCATACACACCAGTGGTTACAGGGGGAGGGACTTGCTGCCTGATCTAGTGGAATGTGTCTCTGCTCATTGCAGGGAGGGTTGGACTAAATGACCTTTGAAGATTCCTTCCAACCAAACCATTCCATGATTCCTGATTGCTCAGAGGGACTCTGGCTCAAGTCAGAAGCACCCATGAAAAGAGTTCACACAGTGCAAGGGTCCATGCTATCTACCTATGATAATTTCTAGAAGTAAGTTCACCTGGATCTTCCCACACGTTTTCATGCACTTCAAAAGCCTCTTTATTTTCAGAGTTGCTGAATAGCCAAAACCTTTGGTAATCACCAAAGATCTTTGGGCCAACCCCTACACAGGAGGGTCCATTCCAACCTCTTAACATTCTATGATGAGTCTATGGTGATCTTTGCTTTCAATGCAGGTACTCACTACTTCCAAAAATCCCTTTCCCATCCAAAGGCCTAACTGAGAAAACCCATGGCAAGCATGAAAGCACTTGAGTAGATGCACTGAGGTGGCTCAGACTCACACACTGACCTTCAAATCAGCCACTTGCAGGTAACCCACAGTAAACCTCTTTTCTCCTCACACTCCCTCCACCAAGTCAACCTCATGAGGTCCAAAACATGCTATGAACTGCTTTTTGCTACAGTAAAGCCTCATCCATGAGGTTTGGCCAAAGGCAGGTTGTTCCCCATCCTGTCCTGTCTTGAAGCCAATGATCACAAGGATGATTAATTAATATTTATAGCATGCTGGTCCCCAGAAGCTCCAGCATGGAGCAGGACTCTATCCTGCTCTGGGAAAACAAAACTCTGCCCCTGCTCTGAGATGCCACAGGAGCTACACCAGAGCCTTCCCAGTGCTTTGTAATCCCAGACAACAAGAACTGGGACATGGAGAACAAGACAGAAAGAATTTGTCTATCTATAACCATCACAACTCAGAACCATCAGGACTCCATCCTGCTGTGCTCTGGGCAAACAAAACACTTGGAAGGCAGGAACTGCTCCTGCTCTGAGATGCTCCAGGGGCAGCCTCAGAGCCTTCCCAGTGCTCTGTAACCCCAGACAACAGCCATAAAACCCTGCAGCAGGCAACAATTGGGACATGGAGGAGGAGATAGGAGTTTCTCCCTCTTTAACCACCAGGTTTCCATCCTGCTGCACTCTGGGCAAATGAAACACTTTGAGGGCAGGAACTGCCCCTGCTCTGAGATGCCCAAAGAGCTGCCTCAGAGCCTTCCCAGCACTCTGTAATCCCAGAAAACACCGATAAAATCCCTTCTACCAGCAAGAACAGGGCCATGGAGAATGAGATAGAAGGAATTTCTCCCTCTATAACCATCACAACTCCATCAAGTTGTTTAAAATAGGGAACTGAGATAGTTTGCTTTGTGGAAATCCTCTGTTTATTATTAGTTATGCCTCAGAGTATAAATAACTACGTAATGGATTGCATGGTGGTTAATTCCCTTCATTGTACACTTAATTGCTTCCTTGTTTGCTTTCTCCTTTCCACTCTGCTAGATCCTCATATTTCAGCATCAACTCATCCCTTCCACGTTTGTTTATTGTGTCTACATTTCCAGAAACTGAAAGGTCAAGAGAAAATAGCATTTTTTAAATGGAACTTCCTAATACCAACAGAGCTCTGACACAGAGCACAGCTCCCTGCCCACCCTTGGCAACTTCTCTCCTAGCCCAGACACCACCAGGCTCAACACAAGCTCAGTTCCAGCTTCTCTGCAGCATCCTCCCCTGTTTTCTTTCCCAGACAGGAGCCTTGTGTTGGAGCCCTCAGCTCACAGCCCTACTGAGAATGTTCTAACCCACAGGACATGCTCCTCCTGCCAAAGCAGCTGCCAGCACCTCCTCACTCTGGTTTGGTGGGGCCACCCTGGGCTGAGAAATGAGCCCTTACTGGGACTCGTATAGGGATCATACTGGGAGGAACTGGGACTATGCTCAGGGCAGCTGGGAGCAACTGGGACCATACTGAGATCATACTGGGAATGATCAGGAACATGCTGGGGGAAATGGAATATACTGAGAGCAACAAGTGAGGCCATGCTGGAGGTGACAGGGACCACACTGGGGTCATCCTGGGAGTGACTAGCATCATAGCAGCAATTGGGACCATGCTGGGGGCAACTGGGATCTCCTGGGAGCAAGTGGGATCATTGTGGAGGAGACTGAGGTCTTACTGGGAGCAACTGGAAGCACAGTTGGTCCATTCCAACCCCTTAACATGCTATTATGATTCCATGATGATCTTTGCTTCCCAAAGGAGCTGAAGGAAGTTTCAATCCTCACTGCAACCAACACACACCTTAACCCTGGAGTCTCCACAGGCAGCTCTGGGACTCCTGGGAAGAGATTTCCATTTGCATTTGTTCCATGAGCAAAGCCTTTGCTCCAGAGCAGAGACATGGGTGGGAAGCATGTGCCGAAGATGAGAGCATATTTCAAAGGTGAATACATGAGGGAAGTTTCTCTGAGTTCATTATTGGAAGTACAGAGAAACACACTTTTTCCAAACAAATATTAGATCAAGATGACGTTTGTGCACAGACTATGGATGAACAGAAGGCTCTGGAGAGAGCTTAGAGCCCTTTCCAGTGCCTACAGAGGCTCCTAAAGAGCTGGAGGGGGACTTGGGACAAGGGCCTGGAGGGACAGGACAAGGGGAATGACTTCCCACTGCCAGAGGGCAGGGATAGATGGGATATTGGGAAGAAAGTCCTCCCCATGAGAGTGGTGAGGCACTGGCACAGGCTGCCCAGAGAAGCTGTGGTTGCTCCATCCCTGGGAGTGTTCCAAGCCAGGCTGGAGCAACCTGGGCTAGT
This sequence comes from Acanthisitta chloris, assembly GCF_000695815.1. Classification (NCBI taxonomy): domain Eukaryota; kingdom Metazoa; phylum Chordata; class Aves; order Passeriformes; family Acanthisittidae; genus Acanthisitta; species Acanthisitta chloris. The sequence continues at coordinate 35,930 of NW_008668753.1, forward strand.
GGAAGGTTTCCCTGCCCATGGCAGTGGCATGGAATAAGATGATCCTTAAGGTGCCTTCCAACCTAAGCCATTATTGGAATCATAGAATTTTAGGGGTTTGAATGGACCTTACAGATCATCTAGTCCCACTCCCTGCCCTGGACAGGGACACCTCCCACCAGAGCAGGTTGCTCAAGGCTTCATCCAACCTGGCTTTGAACACTGCCAGGGTTGGAGCAGCCACAGCCTCCCTGGGCAACCTGTGCCAGTGTCTCACCACCCTCACAGGAAAAAAGTTTTTTCTGGTATCTAACCTAAACTTCCCCTCCTTCAGTTTGAATCCATTACCCCTTGTCCTTGACAGAGCAGTTCCTAACACAAAGTCCCTCCACAGCTCCCTTGTAGGCCCTTCAGATATTGAAAAATTGCTATGAGGTCTCCACACAGTCTTCTCTTCTCCAGGCTGAACAGCCCCAAATTCCTCAGCCTGTCTTCACAGGGAAGATGCTCCAGACCTCAGGCGCAGCAGTGAGTTGTGCAGCAGAGGTGAACAAGGCCACGTGCAATGTTTTCCTACCCACCACCCCTGCCAGCCCCCAGCTAGCACTGGGCTTTACTGCTGTTAGCTTTTGAAATCTCTCCGCAGACTCCCAGAGTTTCCAACAAACCTCTGCCCATGGGGACTCCCACCCCCAGTCTGGTTCCTCCTTGTGCTGCTCCCAAAAAGGGCTGAGTTTTGGTAGGCAACCAGAGGCTTAAAATTCCTCACTCAACCTTAGGAGAGGTAAGGAGAAAAATATGCAGGGAAGTGAAGCAAATTCCTGTCTAATTCCTCAGGAGACCCAATCAATGGAAGAATTCTGTTTATTTTATCCCAGCAGAAGTCCCAGTCTGTCCTCTTCCTCTTCCAGAAATCCAGCCCTGCTCCACACCCAGGAGCTGTGACATCAGAGGATATTTTAGGAAGGCAAGTTTGTCCCCAACCCAGGACTGGGCTCGTTCTCCCCTCACACAACCCCAGAGCTTGCTGCAGAGCAAAGTCTAAACTGGCTACTGGATGCCAAAGCTGGAGGTAAAATGGGAATTTAAAAAAGAAGGAATTGTCTTTTCCAGTAATTTCCTTCGAGAAGAAATAATATGCTTGGCTTGGCGTTCTGTTGATACAAGGGTGACTCATTAATGCAACAATGTGAGACTGTTTGAAGGTTAATGGAAGGCATCTAGAACTGGCACCGTGTCAGTTGGCAGCTCCTGAGCTCGGCTCACAAATGCACTTCTAGCACTGGGATAGAGCTGGAATTCAGCTCTACCTAAGGATTTCACTCTCAGGCTCCTCTGTAAGGCTATTCTCAGAGTCCTTTTGCTCCTAGCCCCATGATCCTTGCAAACCTCATTTGTGTCCATTCTTCATCTCTCTGAGGTGTCTTAGAGCCTAATTATATCTCTGTGTGTTCTCATTTCACCCAGGTTTGATTTAACCTGAAATTCAGTGCATGACTCTGGACTTGTCTCCTCACTGCAAGAGCTCAGAGCACTTTTTATAACCTCTCAACACACATTTGGCCTCATCCCTTAGCACATATCTAGGAGCACTGAGCATTTCAGCTCAGAAATGCACTTTTATCACTGGAATAGAGCTGGAATTCAGCTTTACCTGAGGACTTCACTCTCAGGCTCCTCTGGAAGGCTATTCTTTTGCTCCTAGTTCCAAGCTTTGCTTGAAAATGACCCTTGCAAACCCCATTTGTGCCCACTCTTCATGTTCTTGAGGTGGTTAGAGCCTAATTGTGTGTGGTGGTTTAACACACATTGTGTTTGTGTGTGTTCTCGGTTCACCCAGGTTTGGTCTAACCTGAAACTGCAGATGATTCTGGACTTGTCTCCTCAGTGTAAGAGCTCAGAGCAGCAGTTTTATAACCCTCTCAACACCCATTTGGCCTCATCCCTTAGAACATACCTAGCAGCACACTCCAAACTGTCTCTGACCTCTACCTGAGAGCTGAATGAAGTTGCTCTCCCTAAATTTACTAGTTTTTCCAGGAGGCCTCCAAGAAAAACAGCCACCAAGAGTGGTATTCCTCTGCTATGAAAAGAGGGGAAAAAAAGAGCTGAAATAATTACTTTTACCTTTTCTACATCATAAAATGAAGGGGGGAAAAAAGGCAAGAATATTCTCTCCTTGCACGTCACCTCTGCATTTTCCTTGAGCTTTGAGAAGCTGTTTGGTTGGTAGGTTACAGCCATCCCATGGCCAGATGCCTACATCCTTACTCACTCACTACTCAGGCACAGTTCCCAGGGAAAATAGTGGGCCAAGGCTTCAACTGCTCCATCCCATCCTACCAAGGCAGGGCTTGGCTAGCCAGGGACACGCAGAGAGCTGGAAACTCAGCCCACTCAAAGCTGCCTTCAGCAAGAGAATGGGAAACATCTACTTGTCAGCATCAAAAGCTTCTCTTCCCTGCTGCGAGGGACATAAGGGACTATGAAACACTCTCCCCCATACAAGAAGGGTGATGCAAGCTTGATGGACTGAGCACCAGAGTGGCCATACCACTCAAGACCATCCAACACAGGATTTGTTTCCAGCAGTGGCTAAGAGCCATGGGAAGAGTAGAATAACCAGAAGCATCAAGTGATCCTCCCCCATGAGCCTCTCTGAGCCTCCAGCTTTTTGCATCACCAGGATGCACCGTGCCAGGTACTTTGTCTTTGTAGCTATTAGCCTTTGGCTCATGCTCCTGCCAGGGTCCCCATGGGGCAAGTTCTCTGCTGGGCTTCCAAATGCTGTAAGTGTGTAGAGCTCCGAGGCACAGCACAACAAAAGTGGCCTGATGACTTGAGTATTAGTCAGGTTAGGCCTCATTAAACATCTGCTCAGTGTTTGGAGGGCCATGCCTTAATGCTTAGGCTTTTTTTTTTCCCCAGAGATAATGATCCTTTCTCTCTCAGATTCCCAGTAACAGAGCAATACATCATTCTGACCATGGGCAAAGCTCTGGAAATGCAAACCTGCTGCTGCAACTCCTTCAGAAATGGGAATGATCAGCCTTGGAATACCAAACTAACACACCTAGAAGCAGTACAGAGCTGAGACAGAGATCCAGGACTAGGAAACACATGTACTGTCAGGCTATGGAAAAATTTCCCCCCATTTATTAGGCACAGAGATGATACAAGTGTAAATAAGCATAAGAAGTTATCTCTGTTTTCCATCTCATGAGACCTTCCAGCTTTGTTTGCCTTGAGGAAGAAACCCATCATATTCCTAAGCTTATCCTACTGTGACATTTGCTCATGTACCATAAACCTTTATCTTCTTTTCCTGCACTGGCACAGGTTGCCCTGAGAAGCTGTGGCTGCTCCATCCCTGGGAGTGTTCAAGGCCAAGCTGGAAGTGTTCAAGGCCAGTTTGGATAAGGCTTGGAGCAACCTGGGCTAGTGGAAGGTGTCCCTGCCCATTGGAAGCAAATGAACCACCTCTCCCTGCCATCATGTTGCTGCATCTAAAGGACACTTCAGATTTGCTGTCTCATGAGATTAGGCAGCAATTGCTGTCCTGCTCCAGAAGCCCTTCCAGGCTGCCTTTGGAGCAGGGGGAGCAGAGATGGCTGACAGCAGCAGAGGGCAGTGGTTGATTCATGCAGGTCAATTTGTCACACTGTCATGATGAAAGCAGAGCCACGTGTTCCTCATCATTCTCCCCATAAATTACCAGCCATGTACATGGCTGAGCTGAAAGGTTAAGTCTGGGGAATCACAGGCAGCGGGTGAAATGAAAGGAGAGCACAGACACCCACCTCACTTCAGCATCCATCATGGGGATGATGCTAAAGCAAGTGAGAGGCAGAGATTACCCATTACTCCTGCTCCTTTTCCTTAAGGTTTCCCATTTCCTTAAAATTTTTCCCTTTGTCTTAAGGTGTTTACACTGGGGGTAGCGCTTAAGTCCAAGCAAAAGTTCATAGAAACCCAACCAAACCTCCCCAAACCCCCCAAACCCCC
>NW_008668754.1:0-2853 GCF_000695815.1 Acanthisitta chloris
TGGGGGGGCAGTTATGGGTCTGGGGGGTAGTTATGGGTTGGGGGCAGTTATGGGTCTGGGGGAGCAGTTCCAGGGCCCTCTGAGCCCCCTCCATGCCCCATCCGAGCCCCCCAGTGTCCCAGTCCCCCCAGTGCCCCTCTGTGCCCCCAGACCCTCACACGTGTCAGCCCATGCCATGTACAAACCCCCCAGGAGACAGACTGGGGGGATACTGGAGCTATACTGGGGTGGTACTGGGATGATACTGGTGTGATACTGGGATGTGTTGGAGTGATACTGGTGTGATTCTGGGATGGACTGGCAGGTACTGGGGTGATATTGGCATGGACTGAGAGGTACTGGGGTGGACTGGGGTGATATTGGGATGGACTGGGAGGTACTGGGGTGAACTGGGGTGATATTGGGATGGACTGGGAGGTACTGGGGTGGACTGGGGTGATATTGGGATGGACTGGGAGGTACTGGGGTGGACTGGGGTGATATTGGGATGGACTGGGAGGTACTTGGGTGGTACTGGGATGGAATGGGATATACTGGGGTGATACTGAGGTAGACTAGAGTGATACTGGGGTGGTCCTGGGATGAGCTGGGAGGCACTGGGATGGACTGGGAGGTACTAGGGTGAATCTGGGAGGTACTAGGATGTACTAGAGTAATACTGGTGTGATTCTGGAATGGACTGGGAGGTACTGGTGTGTACTGGAGTGATACTGGGATGGACTGGGAGGTACTGGTGCATACTGGAGTGGTACTGGTGTGATAGTGGGATGGACTGGTGTGGCACTGGGGTGATACTGAGATGGACTGGGAGGTACTGGGGTGATACTGGGGTGTACTGGGATGGACTGCGAGGTACTGGTGCATACCTGGGGTGGTACTGGTGTGATACTGAGATGGACTCGGATGGACTGATGTGATACTGGGGTGGTACTGGGATGGACTGGGGTGATACCAGAATGGACTGGTGTGGTACTAGTGTGATATTGGGATGGACTGGAAGGTAGTGGTGCATACTGGGGTGATACTGGGATGGACTGGGAGGTACTGGGGTGTACTAGGGTGATACTGGGGTGACACTGGGATGGATTGAGGTGGTACTGAAACTACTGGATCTATACTGGTGTGGACTAGGATGATACAGGTGTGATACTGGGATGGCCTGGGTTGGTACTGGGATGTACTGGAGTGATATGGAGATGGACTGGGGTGGTATTGAGATGGACTGGGGTGATACTGGTGCATACTGGTGTGATACTGGGATGGACTGGGAGGTACTGGGGTGATACTGGGATGGACTGAGGTGATACTGGGGTAGACTGGGATGTGATGGGATGATACTGCAGTGGACTGGGATAGACTGGAGCTGTAGTGGAGATGGACTGGGATAGACTGATGCTGTACTGGTGTGTACTGGGGCAGTACTGGAACTGTTCTTGTTTGTACTGGGATAGACTAGGGTGTACTGGTGTGGTAACTGTGATAGACTGGGTTGCGCTGTTGTACTGGAGCTGGACTGGTGTGTACTGGTGTGCACTGGTGTTACACTGAAGCTGGACTGGTGTGGTAACTGATGCTGTACTGGTGCTATACTGGTGCTATACTGGTGCTGTACTGAGCAATATAGTGGGTGCTGGTGTTGTACTGGTGTGTACTGGTGTTGTACTGGAGTTATACTGGGGCTGTACTGGGGCTGTACAGATGTTATACTGGTGTGTACCGGTGCCTTACCAGTGCCATACTGGGCACCACAGTGGTTATTGGTGTACTGGTATGTCCTGTAGCTGTACTGGTTTTGTACTGGTGTGTACTGGTTTTGTACTGGTGCTGTACTGATGCCGTACTGGGCACCACAGCAGCTGCTGATGTTGTACTGGTGTGTCCTGGAGCTGTACTGGTACCATACTGGGAGCTGTGCTGGTGCCACACTGGTGCCATACTGGTGCTGTACTGGGCACTGTAGTGGGTACTGGTACCGTACTGGTGCCTTACTGGTGTTGTACTGGTGCCATGCGGTTTCCATACTGGTGTTGTACTGGTTTTATACTGGAGCTGTCGTGCTGCCATACTAGTGTGTTACTGGTGTTGTACTGGAGCTGTCCTGGTGCCATACTGGTGTGTACTGGTGCTGTACTGGAGCTGTCCTGGTGCCATACTGGTGTGTACTGATGCTGTATTGGTGCCATACTGGAGCTTTACTGGTGTTGTGCTGGTTTTATACTGGAGCTGTACTGGTGCTGTACTGGTGTGTACTAGTGCCATGCTGCTTCCATACTGGAGCTGTACTGAGGTTGTACTGGTTTTATACATGTATCATACTGGAGCTGTACTGGTGCCATACTGGTGTGTTACTGATGCTATATTGGAGCTGTCCTGGTGCCATACTGGTGCTGTACTGGTTCCATACTGGTGTGTTACTGATGCTGTACTGGAGCTGTACTGGTGCCATACTGGAGTTTTATTGGTGTTGTACTGGTTTTATACTGGAGCTGTACTGGTACTGTGCTGGTGCCATACTATTTCCATACTGGAGCTGTACTGGTGCTGTACTGGTGCCATACTGGTGTATACTGGTACCGTACTGTTTCCATACTGGTGTGTACTGGTGCCGTGCCGTTTCCACACTGGTGTGTACTGGTGCCGTACTGTTTCCGTACTGGTGTGTACTGGTGCCGTACTGTTTCCGTACTGGTGTGTACTGGTGCTGTCCTTGGTCCTGAAACTGTCCTTGGTCCTGATGTCCCATCCCAGTCCTATACTGGTCCTATACTGGTCCCGTCCCGCTCCTACAGGGTCCCAGTGCCCCCCGACCCCACCAGGGTCCCAGTGCCCCCCGACCCTCCTCAGGGTCCCAGT
>NW_008668755.1:0-6633 GCF_000695815.1 Acanthisitta chloris
AATCTCCCATGCACCCCCAACTTTCTTTCCCAGTGTGGCAGTACAGAAAACAGCAAAGGCCGTGTCTCTGTGTAAGCTCTGCTCAGCAATAACTAAAACATCTGCATTATCAACTTTGTGGTCCGCACAAGTCCTAAACATAGCCCATCCTAAACTAGTCACTGTGAAGAAAGTTAACTCCATTTCAGCCCAAACCAGCACAGTCACTTGCAGACTAGTTGGCTTATTCACAGTAGCAAACTATTTTGCCTTCTCAAAATAGCTGGGATTTGTGCAGAAAATAGGACTCTGGAGTTTCATGAGAGACATCTCAAGCATCCACTGTCTGCTATTGCTGCTCTCAGCTTTTCTCCTGTCTCATTGATCCTTGTGAACCCCCTCTTCCTCCAAAGGCAATCTCACCCCCAGGAGCTATAGTGGCAGCAGGGTAGAAAGCACCACAAAAAGGGAGCAGTGGGACTGCATGAAGAGTTGCTGCAGTGCCTGAGTTCACTGTCTGCTGGCAGAGTGCACATCTCAAGGCACAGAACAAGCTGCCATATGCAGCAGATGGAATATGGGGTCGCTCCTCAGACTTCTGATGCACCTCATTTTGCTCAAATTGCCAGTAACTGAATGATGGATTGGGGGGGGAGGGAGCAGTATATTCATTTGCCTTCCACCAATTAATGACTAATTTATCCACAGAGTTCATTACAGTCTTTCATTCATTCAGGGGCTCTAAAGAATCTAGTCTTCCTCACTTGTGTCTTCACATCTTGATCACAGAAAGAAAAATATTATTGATGTCATATGTGATCTAAAAGAGGTATTTCAATTAATTTGCTTTGTTATTAGCATCAATGCCAACCATTGACTAAAATGTAGCCTCAGGTGTACATGCAGCTGTCTCTGCATTCCAGTTAATCCATTGCTATCAGAGTGCATTCCTGGTTTAAGAACAGCTGTCAAATTTTCTTGTATTATCTTCTGTTACTATATATTCCATCAGATATAACCAAGTTTATAAGTGCTCTTGTTTTAACATTCACAATTATTACCATTATTAGACTACAGAATTACTACAATATCATAAATATTACAGTTCACAACAGTCTACAACATAAAAATCTTTATCAAAATAATGTTCAAATTGTAGAGAGGTTTATATAATGAGCATATTGAGCATAATTAATATGCTGAGATAATGTATTCTACTGTGCTAATATTTACTTGTATATCTTTTTAAGGATACTACATGTATATAGAGGCATCTGACATGGTCTATGGACAGAGAGCATACCTAGTTTCCAGGTCACTAAGAGGAACATCTGGAAAACAGTGCCTGACATTTTTCTATCACATGTATGGAGCTGGGACTGGATTATTAAGTGTTTATCTAAAAAAGGAAGGGGATGATGAAGAGATTCCTTTATGGAGAAGAACAGGGGAACAAAGCATCTCATGGCTAAGGGGACTGATAGAATATGAAAGTGATAGAAACTACCAGGTAAGAAAAACAAACAAGCAGCAGTCAAAAAGGAATATTGAAGAGAACTATGTGCTAGAATCTGAGTTTTGGGTTGTTTATAAAAAAATAAATAAATTATAATGTTAAAACATAAATGGTATTGAATGGACATCTGAACAACCTGAAGTAACATGTAATTTCTTGCAAATGATGTTAGGGAGGCATTTATTAAACACATGAATAGGTTGCAAGTATGAAACAGTTTATTAATTTTAAAAAAAGTTTTACAAGTATTTATATGCTGTTTTCTCATAATTTCTTGTCAGTAGTGGTAGGTCCTTTCTATCACTCGTGTAATTGCTTTTCCTTCAGCTGTCTGTAGCAATGCCAAGATTTGACATAGCCACGGAGCACTGATAAAATGGCAGGTTTTTGCAGGGTGGTCTTTCTGAGAAGGCACCAAAGGCAAGAGATGATGCAAAGCCAGAGCTCTGTCTTTGGTTACAACATCATTTCAGTACTGCCAGAGACAGAGCCTGCTTCAGAGTCTCTGTTAAAGAGGAAGCTAAAATTGGTATGGACTAAAACAGCACTGGGCACAAAATTGTTCTGATCACTAACCACAGATGATGTGTGGTGTTTTTTAATCACTCTGCCTTAAAAGCCTGAAAATTAATTACAAAAATAAAACAAACAAAAAACCCCCAAACAAACAAAAAATCCCAACCAAAACCCCAAAAGAAACAAACAAAAAAAATCCCACGAAAACTTTTACTGCAAAGTAACATTAGTTTCACCAGTAAGACCACAACATAATGTAATGCCTTTCTTCTCCCCACTCTGAAGTCTTGCTTGCATGTGGGCAGCACACAGTAACACATGTCACACTGGGCTGAAAAGCAAGATAGAAAAGCCATATCACTAAAGAAAATTTATCAGTGGTCTGTAACACAGAACAACTTCTTAACAAATTGTGACAATATATTTGCTTCCTTCGGCATAGCACACACCCAGGTGCTCTGTCATGGACAATCAGTTCACTGATGGAGCACAGAAGTTTCTTTACAAGAAGGAGGTTTTCAGGGAACACTAGATCCTTGAACAGGTTGCAAGGCTATTATTTTTTTTAGTCCTTCCACCTGTGGGATTCATGAAAAGCTGTGTCTTACCTTTACAGATTATTTTTGAGGCGATCCGTGGTGTGTCAATCAGAAGTGACACTGCTATTGATGATATTCTGTTCCAGGCAGGACCCTGTTTAGGTAAGTTTAAACACCGTGTAAGAGACACCTAGCAATTCACAGTGCTTTTTGTAGTTAGGTGGGTGACACTTCTTCCCTTGAATCCCTGCTGAATGGGTTTGAATTTAGTAACGTTGCTGGGTCAGTGCAGAATTTTTGCTTCTCAAATCCGAGGATGTGAGATCATCCTCAGAATCTTGGCGCGTAGAAGTGGCTGTAACACTACTTAAAAACTTAAATCCAGCATGTTATTTACATTCTGTTTTGTGCACTCTTAAGTATGATGGAAACACAAATAATTATAGTATTTCCTCTTTCTTTGTATTCTAGAAGTGGAAGAAATCCAATTCTCATCAGGCTATCCTGACAGCTTAAATGAAATTGAATATTAAATACAGTCTGCTGAAAGGAATGAAGTGCATAGAAGATTTATATGTGAGAAACTGCACAAACTGCCTATTTTAAAATAACTTTTAAGCACATACTGGACTTGTTTGAATACGCACCAATGCATAGGAAGAACTCAGAGCACTCGTGTTCCTTGCCTTTGCAATGAAATTATTGACTCAGGGCTTCTTAGACCGTATTTTTTTTATATGTTTTTTCCTCTTCTGCATGAGGTATTAGTTATTACATAGAGGCTTCCCATTTTGCACAGATCACTCATATTAATTTTTTTTGAACCTTTGTGGTATCTAAGTAAAAAGAGGAAAGTAAAGGTGCACAACTGAAGTCCAATACTGTGTTATCTAAAATCTGCATTCAGTGAATGTTTTGTGTTGGGTACGGAACGGATTTTTGTTAAGGAAATTATAAATATTTTTAAATGATGAAGAAAATAGTAATTGCTACTAGTAATAGCCTACAGGTTAAGTGCAATTATTCATGATGACAAATCTCTCTGGGAAACTTAATACAAGTTTTTGTGATAATGTATTATTTTACTATAACAAATGTATTTGTCATCCTTGCCATTAATAAACTCACTTTTCGTGTTCATTATAATTCAGCATAAGCTGCTGCTATGTGGAACTATATGAAATGAAACCCTTTGAGGCCATATGTTTTCTGGCATACAAGTCTTGTTTGCTTTGTTTGATCAGTTTGTACACTCTCAGAGAATGCACTTACACTTTATCTGACCACAGATGCCTTGCATTTATGTTAACAGGAAACTGAATTCACACATCTTGTTACCTTTTAAGATTTTATGTATTTGTACTTAAGGGGATATTTTGAAATTATTATAACTTCATAATAAACTGTAACTTTGAATATCATCTTATTGCTCTGCTCTCCACTTCATACTAGTGCAAGGAGAAAGAACTGGACCTCAAAAAATAGCCCAAATTAATTATTTTGAATGTGAAGAGAATGAAACGTGCAAGTCACATCACCTAAGAAGGCTGGCAGAAAGCAATCTGAACTGCTGCAAAAAGCTATCTACTGAGTTGCAGAAGTTATTCTTATAGCCACCACATTCAAGCTGTTGCTTCAAGATGTGAGCCCTGAAAAGTGGGAATAGCCTTTGCTCCTTCCAGACCTAACTATACACTTTTCCTAACAGCCTATAAGGATCAATAGCACCTGGGATGAGTTAGGTCCTTGCAACTTTAGCAGATTTTCATTTTTATGACACAAATACTTGCAGAGATTGCTCAGTTTGAAACATTCAGTACACATGTGTTTATATGACCACAGAGACTGAAGCAGTTTACTGTTTCCTAGAGAATGAGGAACAGCCAAAAGGGATTGGCATCTTAACTGCCTATCCTAGCTACCTACAGTCTCCCTTGTCAGCTGCTCATGAATCATAGAATCAGCCTGGTTGGAAGATACCTCCAAGGTCATCGAGTCCAACCCTACCGTCATTACTAGACCATGGCACTAAGTGCAATATCCAGTCTTGTCTTGAAAACCTCCAGGGATGGTGAATCCACCGCCTCCTCAGGCAGCCCATTCCAATGCCTGACCACTCTCTCAAAAAAAAAAAAATCTCTTCCTAATATCCAACCTAAACCTCCCCTGGCACAGCTTGTGCCTTCTTGTCCTACTGATAGATGCCTGCGAGAAGAGACCAACCCCCACCTAACTACAACCTCCTTTCAGGGAGTTGTAGAGAGTGATAAGGTCTCCCCTGAGCCTCCACTTCTCCAGGCTAAACAACCCCAGCTCCCTCAGCCTCTCCTCATAGCACTTGTGCTCAAGTCCCTTCACCAGCCTCTCTCAATAACCTTCTTGAACTGAGGGGCCCAGAACTGCACACAGTACTCAAGGTGTGGCCTCACCAGTGCCGAGTACAGGGGCAGAATCACCTCCCTGGTCCTGTTGACCATGCTGTTCCTGATCCAGGCCAGGATGCCTTTGGCCTTCTTGGCCACCTGAGCACACTGCTGGCTCGTGTTCAGCTTTCTATCTGTCCAAACTCCCAGGTCCCTTTCTGTCTGGCTGCTCTCCAACATACACTAATCTGTTCTCATAAGCAGCTTGAACCAAGACTTACATAGGAGGTTTTTAGCAATGTTTGGAATTCAACCCCAGTCTTTGGTGTTTTAGAGGACTTTTTCATTCTAAAACCTATTGCTGTGCCACATTACCATCTTCTAGGCCATGAGCCATGAGGTCACTCCTGAGCTGCCTTTTCTCAAGACTGAACAAATCCAGCTCTCTCAGCTGTTCCTCATTGCTGGGCTTTTGAGGAAAATTCCAGTGATTACCAACCCATGTCACAGACAGAATGGAGACTGACAGATGGTTAAATCCAAGCATCTTCACCCTGTGAACACCAGTTCCAGGTGAGGCCCTTTGAGCAATGCTGTACCACGGCAGCTGCGCCTGCACCTCCCTCCCCGTGGGACAGCTCTCAGAATCACCCACTCTCCAGTCACCGAAACCCAGCACCAGTGTTTGGGCTGATAACTCCTGCTCGAGGCTCTGCCCTCACCTGCTGAGAGACACAAAGGCATCAGAAGTGACTGTATCACTCTAAGATCAGTTCTAAAGGACCTGATAATGGGGATCGAATAGTTAAGGCTGAGAGTAGGATAGAGGATAGTCAAGTAGAGAGCACCTGAATAAACAGAAGGTAAAAGGTTGAGCAATAAGGCATTGTTTTAGTTTATTAAACATGAAAGGGGTAGAACTCAGGGCGTTATTTTAGCTTAGGGAGCTTAAACACAGTGTATTTATGAGGAAGTAAAACTAGATGCAGCTGAACTCAGGACCTGGCAGCTGAAGAGCAAGACCAAAGAGCATGCACTAAACATAAAAGTGAAAAGTTCAATCTGATGAAGATGATCGGCCTTCCTCCTGACGCCCCCCAGATGGCCACCAGAGACCATCGGACTAATGCCAAGTGGGAGGAGAAGAAGGAGGTGATTATGATAACGATTTCCAACAACTAATTGCAACAATGACCACCGATTCCTGGAAATAATGAATATGTATGAGCATTTAATGGCTATAAAATGTTACGTTTTTGTCCCTGGTTGCACAAGTTTGGTGGAGCGGTCTCTGTTGTGCCCAGTGCTGAATAAACAATTACCTGCTACTCAGAGATACAACTACTCAGAGGAGTAGTTCTTTTCCAGGTTTTCTCGGCATCAGACCTCTATCCTTCCCACAGGTTTCTGACCTGTGAAGAAATGCAAACACGTTCCCACGTAAAACATGTTTTTCCTGTGGCTCTGTTAATAGACAAGCGCACACAGCCCGACAGGCACACAGCCAGGCGGGGCTGACAGAGCACGGTCCGGCTCGGGCGCGGCGCCCCCAACCTCTATCCTTCCCACAGGTTTCTGACCTGTGAAGAAATGCAAACACGTTCCCACGTAAAACATGTTTTTCCTGTGGCTCTGTTAATAGACAAGCGCACACAGCCCGACAGGCACACAGCCAGGCGGGGCTGACAGAGCACGGTCCGGCTCGGGCGCGGCGCCCCCA
>NW_008668756.1:0-21135 GCF_000695815.1 Acanthisitta chloris
GTCAGGCATGGGGCAGCCCTGGGGAGTCTCTGAGAGGTCGGCGTGGCACTGCTCCCCATCCTCTGGGGATGGGCTACAGGTGTGCCTGGTCTGGGTAGAGGGGACAAGGCTTGTTCTGCAGTGCTCCGTGAGCATCGTGCCCTCCCGGGACTCTCATCAAGGCCATCCCCTTCAGCAGCATGAGAGCCTCAAGGTGCCGGCATGGGTTTCTCCCAGTGCTAAGTAATCAGACATAACCCCATCCTACAGCCTTTTCCTGTGGCACTGCAGAGTTTTTCCCTCCAGCTCAGCCCCGACCTTCACCAGCCGTCTGTAGCATCTCCAGGAGCCGAAGAGGGGCTGGTCGGAGTGATAGCTACTGTTGGCTTCTACTCCTCCAAGTCCCAGGTCCTCTCTGCCCTCCCACTATGCCAGCAGTGCTACAGGGCCCTGGACCAGCTGGGCTACCAGTTGGTGCCTTTCTTCTACAAACCACGTGTGGCAATATTCAGACCTGAATGACAGAGAGAGAGCAGCTGCCAGGCTAGGTCCCCATGATCCCCATGGGCTGCAAATGCCTGAAGCCCACCTGGCAAGGACAGGAATTGCATGGAGTTAAATGACAGTGCAACTGGAAGTAAGAAAACTGGAGGGCAAGAGGAAAAGCTCTCTTGCTGAGAGCTCCATTCACAAAATAGTGCTGGTGATTGCCACTGCCTCTTTAGGTCTATGTAATGTGTGTGGTGGCAGCCTGAATGTGCATCCTCTCAAAGCTGTCATGAAACCCCAACCTCTGTTTCTTCAACTCGAAAGCAGGTATAATATTGGGCATCTATGCCAGCCATCAGCTGGGGCCTGCAAATGAAAAATGCTGGCTTGTCTCCTCTCCACCTTCCAATTATTTCTTTTCGTTCCACCTTTTCTTCCTATTTATAGATCCTCACTATGGACAGAGAGATGAATTAGAGGACAGAGCTGGCTGAAAACTAACCTTAGGAATTTAAAAAAAAAAAAGATTCATTTTCAGCCAGCTCCCAGAGCCAGCTCAGCACGTGGGCACATGGTAGTGAACGAAGTGCAAGGCACCAGCTGTGGGGCCGTGTCTCCTGGCAGTTTGCCCTTCCATTCACTCCACCATAAAGCTGCAGACCAGAGTAAAGCTGGCTTTTACACACTCCTGAAGACATTGGTGGTGGCAAGGAGGCTAAGGCTCTGCTTCACACTGTGCACAATGTTCTCTTTCAAAGTAAAAGAAGTTTGAAGTTTAAGCTGGAGCTAAGGAAAAACACGTACCCAGCTCTGCTGCTGCGGTGATAGGTGATTTTGTAATGCAACAGAGAGACTGAAGCAGATATCAAAATATGTACCCCTGTCCTTTTCCCAGGAGGGATGGGTTAGATAGCCCAAAAAATCTTTTATGTCTTGCAGTCACTATTATCAGCATAAAAAGGGAAGAGGATGAAAAGAGTGTGGATTGAGATACATGGATATAAACATTGGACTTAGCAGTTCTTGGCAGCTTGGCCATTTGGGGCCACATATGCTGTAAAGAAGGACAGGACACCTTTGCAGGAGCACTAGGTTGTGGAAGCTGCAGCAAAAGGAATTTCTCATTTCACTGCTCTGCCCTATTGATAATTGTATTGGTTTATTTATACATTTATATCTGCTATGGTTTTGTCTGCTCCTTTTTTTCTGAGGGCAGACAAGCTATAGCATCAGGTTAAAGGTTGGGCTGGCTCCAAGAGGCTTGTGTTGAATGTGATTTTGACATTACACTTTGTAAATCTGCTGTGGAATGAAATTCAGGGCAGTTTTCAAAGTACAATCAAGAAGAGTTTAATATCTGGCTTTTGATATGTCCATCACTGCCGAAAGAACTGGAGCCTCTGGCAATCTGGCCACAAATATCATAAGAACAGGCATTTATGGGGGATTTCTGGCCAAGCAACAACAAAAAGAGATCTCACAGCTAGAGGCATCAATTACAGAGGGGAAAAGGGCCTGGCCAAATTCCTCTAAATGTTCTTGACTATTGGGGCAGTCCAGCTCTGTCTGAAATTCAAGCCTGGCTCCAGACTTACCACCTTCCCTGCCCCAGGAAGGGACCCATTGCACTATAGATTCTGAACAAAAGCCAGCGGTTTCAGCCCATCTCAAATAGCAGCACTCTCAGCTCTACTGGGAGCTGGGGAGCAGGATGAAGTGGGGACAGTTGTTTATCAAACTGTCCTTTTCCTTTTCTTTGTTATTTTTTCCAACATGGTGTTAGAAGGTGTCATATTTTAGAAGGTGTTTGAATATCAGCCTGTCTCTAGGAGACATCTGTCTATGTTTAAGGAGAGGAGAGTCTGAGGGTGCCTCGCTCAGTCCCTGTTAGGACAATTTGCTCATCAGCATGATTTTGCCCTTGTTTTTAAGAAAAAGGGCTCCATCCTGGCAGCAGCCTTATGCTCTGCTTGTTAGGGTTGGCGGTCATGTCATCCCGTGGCTGCGTGTGATTGCTGCCGTGGCGGAGGCAGTCGGACAGAGCCCACGACTGCTGGCCAGATATAGATCTGCTAGAGATAGCGACGAACGCACCGTGGGCTGCACCATGTGCCCAAGGGGCTGGGTGAGTATTTGGGTGGGCAGCCCTGCGCTGTCGCTGCTGGGCGCAGAGCAGCGTGCTGATTTAAATCTAGCTCGGCTCTATCGAAATCACCTACCACAAGGGGACCCACCGCGTTTAGAGGATGTGTTTTCTCATTTAGCTTTTGGCTGGCTGACTGTCATGGCTGAACCTCAAAAGAGGCAGCCGGCTCAAGGTAACAGAGAGCTGATTTCCCTGGCAAAGCTGCCTGTCTCCGCAATTCTTTCCCTCTTCATCTTTTTTTTTTTTTTTTAAATGCAAAGTAGATCTTCAAACGGCTTACATCATGGGCTTCTTAGTCCACATTTGCGGGCTAGTAATAGGGATAAAAACTAAATCTTTGGTGCTGTCAGTCAGAGACTGATTTAGTCTAAGCATCGTCTCAGGTTGGAGGGGAGGGTCCAGTGAACACGGCGATATTTAAAAGTCCCTCCCATGGGTGTTGAGAAATGTATTCACTCTTAGCTCATCCTGCAGTAACACCACCTCTACCAGGTGGTGACCGTTTGCTTTTTCTCTCCCTCACCATCAGTTGGAAACTTGGCCCTGGTGAAGCTGAGATGAAACAGGAGCCAGTGACTTGTGTCTCTGCACCCTCCTGTCTTGCAGGTTTCCCAAGAAGGGGGGACAGACTGACATCTTTACAGTCCTGCAGAGGTGGCTGTGCTGTGCCTCCCAGTCTTCAGCTGCTACCTTCCCTAGAGGAAGGTGACCAGTCAGAAAAATACATGCAAATATCAAATCTAGCTGATAAATGAATAGCTGTTCAAAGTATGATCCACCAAGACTTTATTTAAGCGGATAAATGATGAGCACACACTGAAAATGTGGCAGGTAGGATTAAAGAAATACCTTTCCGTAACAGCCAGACTTCTAAAGCTTTTTTTTGAGTGGTCTTGTTTATTAGATATCTAGCCTTATTACTGGCTGGATGTGTCTGACTTTAGTGAAGCAAAAAAAATTAAAGTTATGCACCTAAGACCAGAATTTGCCTGACATCTGTCTAGAAATTAGTACTAAAATTGGTCCCCAATACAAAATTTGGAAAGAAAAGCATATATGACTGAGTGGATGTAAAAGGGATATTATTGCTCAATATCAAGTCTTTAAAAAAGTGGAAAATGCTGGTTAAGGTATCTGTAACCAATTTGACACAGAAAAAAAATGATCCAATATCAACTTAGAAAGTGATTAGAATAAAGTAATCTTCAGGATCAGCTTCTGGGATTTTCAAAGGGGAAAATCAGAATGCCAGACTTTAGGTTAATTTGAAAAGCTCAGTCTTTATGTTCATTCCTCAGTATCTTTTTTTTTTTTAAAGCAGTCTTCAGAAACCAAGACAGCATTTGACCATGATCAGCTTGTGCCAGCCAATCCAGCAAGGAAAGCACTATCTATAACAGAAAGAGGAGTGTTTGCATTTAACTGCACTCCTCAGGGATATATTTTTAGGAGGGTGCCTGTGTGTGCACTCAAAATGCTGCATCTTATGAACATGACCCCTTTATACTGAATTATAGCACCGGCATTGCTGCTGAGCCCAGGCAAGCTGAGGGGAGGTATGTGAGCCTGCACTGCTCTAGCCAGATGGAGTTCACACCCACTACAATTATGTTTGCAACACATGATTTGCTTAAGGTGCCTGCGGATGTTTCAAAAGAGTAGGGTGATTTCAGCAAAGCAATCTCAGAAGAAAGCAGTATCAGTCCTTGGCATCTTTACCACTGAATCATAGAATCATAGAATCAGCTGGGTTGGAAGAGACCTCAAAGATCATCGAGTCCAACCCTACTGTCATTACTAAGTGCCACATCCAGTCTCATCTTGAAAACCTCCAGGGATGGTGAATCCACCACCTCCCTGGGCAGCCGATTCCAATGCCTGATTACTCTCTCTGGAAAAAATCTCTTCCTAATATCCAACCTAAACCTGCCCTGGCAGAGCTTGAGCCTGTGCCATAGCTTGAGTCTGTGCCGCCTACTGCTACTTGCCTGAGAGAAGAGACCAGCCCCCACCTGATTACAACCTCCTTTGAGGGAGTTGTAGAGGGTGCTAAGGTCACCCTGAGCCTCCTCTTCTCCAGGCTAAACAGCCCCAGCTCTCTCAGCCTCTCCTCATAGGACTTGTACTTGAGTCCCTTAACAGCCTTGCTGCTCTTCTCTGGACCCGCTCCTGAACTGAGGGGCCCAGAATTTTTCCTTCCAGCAACAGAAGCCTAAGGCCAGTCTTATTTTTTTTTACTTTGATGGAAAGTGCTTTTCATCATAGACTGGAGGGAAGTATATAGACCTGGAAAATGGCTGTGAAAAGGCCTGTATTTGTGGATTTCCTGGCATCCAGAATTACTACTGTTACAGAACATGGAACCATAGGACAACACAGGTTGGAAGGGACTCCCAGAGATCAACCTTACATGGCAAAGGGAATCTAGATGAGATTATCTAGCAGTCATGTCTTGGAAACCTCCAGTTCTGGGGACTCCACCACATCCCTGTGGAGGCTGCTCCAGTGATTGCGTCATTGTGGTGAAATTCACACCACATAAGGAACTGTAAGGTTTGTGATGTGCTGTATGCATCATGCCAGAACTGTTGATCACTCTCTGACATCCTTAATAGACACCTTGGCCCAGATACTTGTCATCCTGAGTGCATGATAATAACCTTGAATACACACCCATGGCATTAAAATAATTTCAGCTGCTTTGGTTGCAAATGTCTGTCAGTAAACAAGTTCTGGATCTTTGCTCAGAATCAAGCTTCAATTTCTGATCTTTGTTCAGAATCAAGCTTCGATTCCAGAGTAACAGTGCTGTTGTCAGAGCACAAACTGCATGCATAAAACCTGTATCCTCAATATGTGTCAATAACTAATATTAAAAGTTGCTGATGTGTGAACATTTCCTGCTTCCATGGACATTGGCAGCACAACTTCTATTGACCACAGTGAGATGGGATGTACCTCAGTGGGGTAATATTCTGATTCACATGTTTCTGTCATTGATTTATAGAGTATCTACTGCCACAGCAGCTATTAACCTTCAATTACAATAGGGCTTCAATAACTGAAATACCACTTTGGGTTTTCTTTGTAACAGTCAATATGATTTGTTCTAGAAAAAAAAGCATAAATATACATTTAAAGAACAATCCATATCATATTTCCAGCTATCACAGCAAGAGTTACTGCTTCTACATTTAAAATTTTTCTTCATCAGTCCTTAGTCACGAAAACCAAAGTTTCAGAGGAACTTGGGGATTTAAGGAGCAGGAAAACAATGTGTTAATTAATTGTGGGCTGATGAGAACATTGTCAGGACAGATGTTCTGCCAGTCACATGTGCATTGCAAGAACTTCAAGTGAGATCTCACTTTCTGAGGAAGGATGAAATCTGGGAGGAAGACATATACAAAGGTGAGAAGGGCTTTGTGATAAGGAAAACCAGGATGGATCTGTATATGCATCTGCAATCTGATTTGCAGAGATGCTGAGGACATGCAACTTCTTCATCCTTCTCCTTCTCCACTATTGGGTTTAGGAATATATTTATGACACTGGGAACTGGAAAAGGTCAGGGAGAAGTCCAGTGAATTAGAGTAGAAAGCTTCTTCCTGTTTTGAATTGGCAACTGGTTTCACAAAGGCATGACTTGAGCAGAAAATACACATTTGTTAAAAACCATTCTTCTTCAGAACCCACATTTGGGCCATATTTGTCTTATGCATGCCACAATCTGCACAATAAACTCAAATATCATTGTTACATGTCAGTTGCCATGCAGGTGATTGCAGTTGGAAATGACCTTGAGCAGTTCCATGGTTGCTGTTCATAGGTGCATGGAGCACCTATGCTGCAGTTGGCAGCCTCCTTGACAAGTTATCTTGCTCCTGAGCATGATCTAGCAGTGCAATAAAGAAGCTGGAAAGTAACGTGGATAGCTGTGAACTAACATGTTTCATGCATCACTTATCCATTGCCATTAGCTGATATGCATCCAGGACCTAAAACCACTTTTGTGAGCATCAAAGGCCTTTGCCTTGTAACATTAAGGACTTGCTTCTCTCTCTCCTGCTGTTCTTTGCCTGTGCCATCTCTGATCATTTTAAATTCTGGGTTTTGTATTGAACTGTTTGCTCTGCTACACTCTAGTAATTTGGGGACTGAACTCCAAGAGCCTTGGACAAACCCCCTCCAGCTGGAGAGCAGGCAGGAACCATTAAAGGCAGACTGGGAAGTGGAAGGCTGTTGTAGTTTGTCTGTCCTGTCACTAGAGTGAGACATGCTCACAAGCATCCTGGTCTCCTCTTTCGGGAGGTGCTGAGCTGGCCTGTGGGGCGCTGGTGCTGGCATTGAGGGGGCACTCTGCACCAGACTAGACCTTGGCATCCTCAGCAGGCTGAGCCCTGGGATCAGAAACTCTTCAGGTTATCCCATTCTACTGCAAACAAATACTTTATTTTTTTACAGTTGCCTTCGAATAGTGAAAGTGGGGGAGGGGGTGGGAGAGCCCCTAAAAATCCTTTGTCATGACCTCTTGATAGCTGTGACTACTCTACCCTGCTTCCTGGGCTGATCCAATCTGTAATCCAGCAGAGTCCCCAGAATCTTTCTTTTGACTTCCATAAGTCTTTGAGCCAGACCATCACACTGCTTAGCCTGAGCTAGACCAAGCAGTAAGGTATGTATTGCAGATACTTCTTGTCGAGGCAGCAAGGAGAGCAGCAAACTTTTTACTGAAGGGTAAAAAGACAGCAGTAGTTCTGACATCTAAATAATATGACTCATTGAGGAAACTGCCCTCTCCCCCCCTCTGTGACATGGCCATCTGAAGACCCATGATTTATGACAATGTTTTTCAGAGGGTCCTGTAACGATGTGTGGGGTTTTTTTCACCATTTTTATTTTTTCTCAGAGCAAAGTGTGATGCCCTGCCAGTGAGTGGCTTGTGCAGGTCCAGACAGAGAAGGCAGGCTGTTAAAAGGTAGTGATTGCAGCACTGATCTCTTGCAGGCTCTGCAGTGTGAGGAGGTGGTTCTGAATCACAATGAACTTAATTGAACAAGAAATGGCATTGATTTTTCCTTTCCAGCCCTCCCCATTGCTCACAGTAACAGTGCATTGAACCCTCTGCCCATGCCAAGCAGCAGAATTGCATAGCATAGTAGAATGGAGATTTTTTACTTTTGTCCTATAATTAACATGTATTTATTTTTAAATAGGGTAAAACCCAAAGCTCACTAGGCTTTGAATTGTCATCTGAGAAAAGCATTGCTGGTGCAGTATAGGTTTCAGGAGTCCAAGTAAGCAGGTTATGTGAGAAACTGTAGCTTGCTCTATACTTCCCTGGCTAGGAAATAAAATTGCTCTTGAGTCTATCTGATTTTTGAATCAACTAGAAAAACAAAATTGCCAAGCTGCTGAAGGGCTCCTAAAAGGTCATTTTACTTTATTTTATTTTTTAACTTAGACAGATAAAGGTGCATAAGCTGCCTCTAATCTGCAGGGAAACAAGGAAGAAGCATTCCATACTCCAATTATCAAATCAATGCTATTTTTTGCCCTGTTAGGCATGTTAAGACATAATTATGTGTTTGAACAGCTAGTGATTTCCTACATAAGCTGTTAAACGTATCAGTGAACATACCCAGGTGTTTACTCTTCCTTAGAAATGTACGAGGTGTGTGTGAATTTTCCACTGTCCCTCCTGCATATTTCCCCAAAATGTAAAAAAAAAAAAAAAAAAGATGGAAAAAAATTACGAAGGTGTCTGGGAAATTCACTAGCAAATTTATGCTAGCAGTCTTAGTCAAATGTTAGCATTCTTAGTCAGTGCCCAGATTCCAGCTCTGGTATCATAATTGGGTTCCCTGCAATGCACAGCTTGTTTTGTTCTGGGGGGGGATTCTTCAGCTGAGACTGCCAGACTGAGCAGGGGAGGGAAGGATGGCTAAGGGAAATTTAGGTGCATGACACTAGGTAGAGCAGTGAATGCCATATATCACAGTGAGATCAGCTTCTACCCTTAATAAACATGTATCCCCAGTAGTAGGTACTGGACAGCAGATCAATTCGATCTTAAGTTGGAAATGGGAGGGGAGGACAAACCCCACTATGCTGTCGATCCTGGCTGCCAAAACAGCATCTTGGGGCTGTGATCAGCTTTAATGCTGGGGCTGATCTCAAGAACTGGCTGCTGCAGAGTCAGCACAACACCTTTCTCTCGCCTGCCTCCTGCCACTTGATATTTTCTTTGCTTTCTGAGGAGCGATTAAATGGATAGTGAGGATGTATCAGGTTTCATGGAAAAGTCCTGTCATTGACTTCAATAAAAGCAGGATCAGATTCTTCTAAAGTTGATGTAATTCATGAAAGTGCTGAACGTTGTGCAAGAACTGAAGCAGTGTGTTGTGTTGCAATATGATACACATAATGAAGTTACTGGCATCCAAGCTCTCTGTCTAATGGGGGAAAAGCAATGAAGAATTACTGTTACCAAAAGGAGGGGCTAAGGTGGGAAGCCTAAGAAATGAAACAGCAATATTCTGGGTCTGCATGCCTGTGAACTGCTTGGACAAACCTTCAACAGACCTCTCCTGCTCCTGCTAAGTGTCCACACTTTGCAAACTCACCTCCAAGCACGGCAGAGGCTGTCATGAATTTCACCTCCTCTGAGCCTACACCAAAGTAACAAGAAGCTGTTTTTAACTTCGTAAGGGAACAGGTGGTATTTTTGCACTCCTTGTAAAGGGAAGTCTCTAACCAGTGAGTAGGTTAAGGAAGCCAAGAGCAGAAGCACAGAGGCGATACGAACTACTGGGAAGAACTGGGTGGGGCTGGGCTTCTCTCTGTGAAAACAAGAGTAGTGCCACTGGACACAGCTCAGAGTGTGGCTGGGCATATCTTCTGCCAGCAAGACCTTCAGTCCACCAGGTGAAGGCTATTGCAAGCCCTCCAGCCCATTCCCACAGTTAATGCCGTCATCTCCCAGTGATGAAGCTGCTAAGAGATTGGAGGTTGGGTGGGAGCACCTGGGGAATGTCTTGCATCAGTCAGCAGCAAGAAGTGCTTTAGAGGATGCAGCCTCAATGTCCATCTCAAAAAGTGAGGCAGCTGTTCACCTGTTACAGTTGCATTGGGTTTGGATTCCGCTGGTCTCCAATAGAAGGTCTTGAAACAGAAAAAACGCATCAGGCAAAATAGTAGGAAGCCCAGCAGTCTGATGGTCTATAAATGCAATACAGTGAGACTACAAGGTATTGAGTTTAAAACCTAAAATATTTCATATATTAAGAATATTCCACTGGTTCCATTGTGAGGATTACACCTAGCTTTATATGCTAAACCTCGTTTTTCTGTCTTTCTGAAAAAAAGCTTCTTTCTACTTGCAGTTTTTCAATTATTTTTTCTAGCCAGAGGAGGACTTTTTTTGTGTATGTAAAGTCTGAGGTTAATCTGACAAGGAATCTTACAGAGATGAGCCTCTAAATTAAGGCTGGGGTTTCCTGTTCATACAGGATTTTCATGGTTTTTTTTTCCTGAATTTTATTTTAAACACCCTATCTCAAAACTCAAGGTATGGAAGCACTTTATGTGTTTATTTAACTTTCTTCTCTGAAAAAATTATTCTCCTTTAAATATTTTAACAAGGACACTTTAATTTGAATAATTCTGCAGTACAATTGTTTTAACACATCCCTCTGCTTTTAACCTGCCTCGTGTCAACAACAATCTATGTTCTTATTTAAAGAAAAAGTCTACCTACCTGCTGAGGTGCTGTGCTTTTACCAGCAAAGAAGTCTGGGAAACTCTCTTCCGTCTATACTAGAATTTTATGAATGAATGGACAACCGTAGGAAAATTAGAGAAAACTGAGCAGGCAGCTTAAAACCTCACAGAAGATCCATATTTCTTTCTTTCTCTTACTAATTTCTGTAGTTTACTGCTAGTTAAACAGGTTGCAAGGTGTGCTTGTATGGCTGCTGCTGCTGTGCTGTTGGTGTTACAGGTAGCCCCCAGTGGCTGGGAGCCTCAGCGGTGTGTGTCCAGTTAGGGACTGTGTCAGAGGAGAGGCACAGGGAGGATGCTGGTGTTTTCAGTGTTGGTGATGATGGGATGATGACAGCCAGCAAGGGCTGCTGGGGCTGTTACAATTGTCAGATTGTCTTGAGGTCCTGTGTCAGATGCAAGCAGCCCCCTTCCCACCTCCCACCCCGTGAAGAGACAACAGAGGAAATGTCACTGTCTCATCTCTGTGGATGACTAAGGAAACTCTCCCCCCCTTAAAACTTATAAGTAGCTTGACATGTGTCTTGGTGCTTCTGAGATGTGGCTGAGAAGGGGACTTGACCTTCCCTGCTCCTTTGGACAGTCAGATTAATCTTCATGGTGGACTTCCTAGTTCACAAATAAAATTTACTTATATATTTTAAGCAATAAGTTTTATAGTTTATCTATTACTTATCCAAATAATTTAGTTACAAATTTTGTTGATTAACATACCTGTTGCTAGTAGCTTTTGATGCAGGCACAGTGCTGGGCTGTAGACATCTTGGCACTTTTAGCACCAGCATCACCTTATGTCTTGTTTCATCTCAGTGTCAGCCCAAGTGACCACACTCCTACCAGCTCTGGTGTGACTCTGGTCTGGTATTGCAAGTACATTTGGGCTCAAGACCTGTAAGTGGTAGCAGGTTTTCAGGCTCTATCCAAGGAGAGAAGTCCCAGATAAAAAGAAAACCTGGCCTTTCCTTCTTCAGCTGTTGTCTAAGTGGCAGCAAACCACACCAGTATCTCCAGGGTGCTAAACTACTTTATTTCTCACTCCTTATTTTGGTAGGTAGGAAAGATTTCTATTTCACATCAGTGAGACTAAAACACAACACAGTGAAGTGGAAGATAAATCTGAAGTGCTATCAGATTTCTCAAATCCTAGCCCATGCTCTGCTCACTGGGGACTCCTCCGGCTCTGCAGCTGGCCTACATTTAACCTTGTATTTCTTACCTTTGCAGCTCCTGGGTTTTAAAAAACAGATCTCCCTGGATATCACCCTGGTCCTTTCTGTTACCTCTTCATTCCTGATTTCAAACTGGTAGAAGAATGTTTGATTGAGCTGATTGATTCTTTCACGTGATCCAGCAGATATCCATTGTGGGAATACGTCTTGATTTCCCTTATATGGTAAGAATCCACCAGTAGGAAATAATGTTTCTGTTTTTCTGCTCTATGTTGTGTGGTTTTCTTGTTTGTTTTCTACTCAGAAATCTAGTTTAAAATAATGCTTTTTGCTTATTTATGCTCCTTTCTCTCCTGTGCCTTGCTCCCAACATTTATATTTTCTTCCTTTCTTCTTTCTGTTCTCTTACTGCTTCTGTTCACAGAAACATACTTCATCAAAATGTACTTTATAAAGCATTGCCAGCCACACCATGCGACTTTTCACTGGCCAGTATGCAGTCTGTGTTTTTGGGTGGTGGTCCAGGTTGTTTCAGCTATCTATTTCCAAGCTGGAGCTTAAACTCTGTTCTGCTGAACTCAGTGTGACTTTCAGGCCAAGTGATTCCAGTATCACATCAATCATAGCAATGTTTTTTAAAATAGTAGGGTTGAAAATTGTGACTGTATGTATGATTTATTCATTGTTTTTTAACATGTACAAGTTTTTAAGGAACCATCTTCAGCTTCACTCACTGTATTATGCTTCCTTATGGCAGCAGCTGCTACCTGCCAGAGATCCCTCATGTCCTTTCACATGTGAGTTGACTGGAACAGAACAAAGCATCTGCTACCATTAACAGGGATCCATGTGGTATCTCTCTCCATCTTGGACTACATTTGATTAAAAGCTCACCAGCTAGCTCATAGAATCATACAATCAGAATATCCCAGGTGCAAGGTCCTGCACTGGGTTTGAGGCAATCCCAAGCACAAACACAAGCTGGATGGAGAATGTATTGAAAGTAAATCTTAGGAAAAGGACTTGAGGGTGCTGATGGATGAGAAGCTTGACATGACCCAACAATGCACACTTGCAGCTCGGAATGCGAACCACATCCTGGGCTACATCAAAAGGAGGGTGGCCAGCAGGTCAAGGGAGGTGATTCTGCCCCTCTGCTCTCATGAGACCCCACCTGGAGTACTGCATCCAGCTCTGGGGCCCCCAACATAAATACATGGGCATGTTGGATCGAGCCCAGAGGAGGACTGGGAGAATGATCAGTGGGCTGGAGAATGTCTCCTATGAAGACAGACCAAGAGAGTTGGGGTTGTTCAGCCTGGAGAGGAGAAGGCTCCAGGCAAAACTTAGAGCAGCCTTCTAGTACCTAAAGGGGGAGTGCAAGAGAGCTGGAGAGGGACTTCTTACAACGTCATATAGTGACAGGAGAAAGGAGAATGACTTCAAACTGAAAGAAGGTAGGTTTAGGTGAGATATTAGGAAGAAAGATTTTACTGTGAGGGTGGTGAGGCACTCAGCCTGGAGAGGAGAAGGCTCCAGGCAAAACTTAGAGCAGCCTTCTAGTACCTAAAGGGGGAGTGCAAGAGAGCTGGAGAGGGACTTCTTACAACGTCATATAGTGACAGGAGAAAGGAGAATGACTTCAAACTGAAAGAAGGTAGGTTTAGGTGAGATATTAGGAAGAAAGATTTTACTGTGAGGGTGGTGAGGCACTGGAACAGGTTGCCCAGAGAAGAGAAAATCCATTCTATAATACAACTCTATGATCCTGTGTTAGAAGGGACCCACAAAGATCATCAAGTTCAGCTCCTGACTCTGCACAGGACAGCTCTAAGAATCTCATCATGTGCCTTAGAATGTTGACCAAATGCTTCTTAACCTCTGGTGGGCTTTGTGCTGTGATCACATCCCTGGGAAGCCTGTTCCAGTGCCCAACTACCCTCTGGGTGAAGCATCTTTTTCTAACATCCACCTTAAACCTTCCCTGACACAGCTTCATGCCATTCCTTCGGGTCCCATCACTGGTCACCAGAGAGGAGAGATCAATGCTGGCCCCTCCATTTCCCCTTATGAGGAAGCTGAGAACTGCTATGAGGCCTCTCCTCAGTCTCCTCTTCTCCAGGCTGAACAAACCAGGTGACCTCAGCTGCTCCTCCTATGGCTTCCGCTCTAGACCCTTCACCATCTTTGTAGCCCTCCTTTGGATGCCTCTAGTAGCCTTTTGTCCTTCTGATATTGTGGTGCCCAAAACTGGACACAGGATGTGAGGTGAGGATGTACCAGTGCAGAGTAGAGCAGGACAATCACCTCCCTTGGCCAGCCAGTGATGCTGTGCCTGATGCACCCCAGGACATGGTTGGCTCTCCTGTCTGCCAAGGCACATTGATGACTCACATTCTTGCCATTGATTGCCATCAATCTAGACCCCCAGGTCCCTTTATGCAAGGCTGCTCTCCAGCCTTTCATTCCCCAGTCTGCATGTACATCCAGAGTTGCCCCATCTGAAGGGCAGAATTTAGCACTTGGCCTTGTTCAGCTTCATACAGTTGGCAATTGCCTAGCCCTCTGGTTTGTCTAGATTTCTCTGCCAGGACTCTCTGCCTTTGAGAGTGCCGACAGCTCTTCCCAATTCAGTATCATCAGCAAACTTACTTAGTATCCCCTTCCTTTTATGAAGGTGTTGAAGAGCACTGGGCCTAAGGTGGAGCCCTGTAGAAACCCACTAATGGCCACTTGCCAGCCTTATGTAACCTCATTCACTGTAACCCTTCTCACCCAACCTGTCAGCCAGTTGTTAACTCAACAGAATCTGTTTTCCTGCCATTGTTCTGGAAGCATCTGTAGTGAGAGCAGCAGAATGTTCACTTCATTATAGGAAAGGTCAAACAATTAATGTAATGAGCTCTACAAAGTGTAAAGGGTGATGATTCCATTGATGCACAGACTTAGAAGGCAGCAGTGTAACAAACCCCAGAAGCAGTTTCACTAACTTAAGAAAATTCTGAGTCTATGATGGCACTTGTCACAAGAGGCAAAAAACCCCCCAACAAACCCAAAACAAACATCTCTCCTGTGTATCCTGTTCCAGGTCCTTGACTGTACAGGACTGCTAGGCACAGAACTATTAGTTTTATGAGCTTGAAATTGCATCTTGAGAAAGTGACTGAACTTGGAAAGCTGGAGAGAAGAATTCCACTGAGGAACCACAGAGCTGTTGGGGGACATAAAACTGTTCATTATTCTTCAGATCTGGGGAAAATTACAGCAGAAGTAAAGAATTTATTTTGAAATACATTCTGGTTATTTCAGATACTAAGTGAAATTTGCAGCAGCTGAATTGTTAACATACTGTTTTTTCTTAAAGGAAAGAAAATTGTGTAAAGTCATGGCACACACGGGGTGCATTCTTTCTTTTTTTTTTAAGTGAGCTCTAAATTAGTGCAATCTGAATTAGTCTGATAAATTTAGGAGAAAACTAGTCTGGACTTTTGTAACTGGGAGCCATACTCTATACAATGCAGCAGACAACACATATGCCATCTCTCAGGAGTTGTGATTAAGAATGTGGGCAGTGGTTCATTCCTGCCCCAGAGCTGAGCCCACCAGGAGCTCAGAGAGTTAGAAGGGAAATGCTCTTCCTTGATCCTGGGTTTCCATCAAGCTGATTTAATCCCTCGAGCTGAGAATTGCTCTATCTTTGTTTCTCATTTCTTCAGGATATCTGGGTGGCCTCAGGGGATAGAAAAGTAATATTTGCATGGAAGATCATAAAACAAGAGCTACTCCAGGCTAAATTTTGCCTTTTGATGCACATGAGTTGATGATAAAGGAGTGTCTTGGGCTAAAGAAGGAATCAGGTTTACATCTCATATAAAGGTTTGGGTTTACTGCTGCAAGATTAAACAATCAACTTTGATTCAGGGTTTTATAGCAAGTGTTTGTTGGCCTGTTTTTGTAGTAATAGCCACCATTAAAGAACTTTCCAGTTTCTTATTGAAGACAGAGATAGGGAGGGGCAAATGGTTAAGGCACTTGAAATATAAGGCAGTAAATTTTATTGTATGACCATAATTTTTCTTGCTATTTTACCAATTAGAGGGAAAATTTTGAATTTTATTATATTGTTGGTGAATTTAGGGTTGGTCTTGCACTGTCCTTGCTTTGCAGGAGAGGAAGAGTTGGTAATCCTTTTTGACCTATGGGAGCAGCTATTCATTCTGATTACTCTTTTAGAGAGATAACATGCAAACCACATACAAAGTGAAAAAAATCCTATCAAAAAGGTTACTGTCTTCTGCACTGATTATTTTTTTCTAGCAACCTGTCTGGAGAAGCACAGATTCATCACAGCTGCTTCAGGAACTGGCAAGCTTCTATGTTTCACTGCTCCAGGTATTACTTTTAGGATGTTCTTTGGATCACACATGATAAAAGGTGACTTTGACTTAGCTTGTTATTAGCTAATAAGCACAAAAAGCAATATATAAAAGAAGAGAAATAAGGCAGTGAATGAAAATGATGTAGGAGGGAGACAGTGGCTGCAGAAATCATTGAGTCATATTCTAGCCGCTGCTGCAGGTGGTGCTGCCAACCTGATGCAGTAATGTCTTGATGACTGCTGGAAGATGCAGCCAGGGTGGTGATGTTTGCTTCTTAGAGAGAGCCACACTGTACCTTTCAGTGGCCTTGAAATAAATAATGCTCCTCCAAGAAGTGTAGCAGCTTCATCCAATTAATGCAATCAATTTGTACATTCAAAGTTTCTGACTCATGTCAAGCCCTGATGTTGGCAAGTCCAGGAGTGTGTTGTCTGATTGTAGGGTGTTTAACAGACCACTTTACACTGGTACATTTTGTCTCCTCTGGGTTTGTTTTTTTTAAAAAACATTGTCATGTATCAGACTTGATTTCACTTCGATTACTTTGAGAACTGGCTTCTTCACAAGTGTGTACTCATGCACCAAAAGCTCCACTGAAGACAGTGTTAGACACAGGCATGCATTAAGGCCCAGACTAAAACCAAAGATGCTGCACTATAAGGTGAGTTATGCTTCCACAGCCTCCCCTCTTCAATCATAATGTTCTTCTTTTCCACAGGTAATCCTTATGTCTGCAGGTGATGTCAGGCCTCCATTCCCTGAGGATTCATCCAATTTGTGTCCAGCCAGTCAGTGTTGCTCTTTTCCAAAGCTGGGGTCTCAGCCATCACCCTTGTGGGTTATAGTGGTAGGGAGATTAGTGAGTTTGCCCTTAAATACAGCAATATCACAAGTCACCCAGAGAGATAACACAGGCAGCTTTATGGCAAGTTCCAATATAAGCTTTGCCACAAAAAAAAGCTTTGGACAACTTCCATGGAAATGTAATTGCCACCTCTGCATGTGCCTTAAGTCTGTGTGAAAGCTCATGCAGCTGGACCAACATGACATCATCAGAGTCTGAATTTGCAGCTACAGATTTGCTCTCATTGACAAGACCAGGTGGTGGCTATCCCAGCCATGGGTCCAGTAGGTGTCATGGTGGTGCTTTGCAACAGCAGCTTGGCTAGTACATCATCCTCTATTCCCTCAGGGGCTACAGAACAGCCTTCTTATGGTAACGGTCAATCACTGCTGTTTTAGGTGTGAACTTGGGGCAGGAAGACCTGAAGGAGCTGTAAGTCCCCTTACACAACTCAGGGCATTTCTGAACGAATAGCAAAATCTACAATTCTTTCATATACTCTTATAGTAAATTCCAAGTTTTAAAGGAGACGATCTGTTAAGCAGCTCTCTATAGCCTGTTTCCATAAAGATTTACGTTTGGGAACTAGCCTCCTTGTTTATCTTACAGAAAGTAGCTTTCCTGTGCTTCAAATTTTCTAGGGATCTTGAGAAAGTGAGGAGGAATTTTGCTGGTACACAATCTGTGGGAGAACATTTGGCATTTCTCTTCACACTGGTGTGTTTCTGTCTCCAGTGGGGACCCATCAGAGTCCCTTCACTTGGCTGCTGCCCTGCTGTCCTTCATGCACAAACTGAAATACATCCATTTTCACTCTTTTCTCCAGTTAAAATAATCTTGTGATCTGATTTTTAAAAAAAAGCCATTGTGGGGACTGAAAAAGCATTAAAAGTGGCAAGTCTGGTCCCCTTCTGACTTTCCTAATATTACCTTTCACGCATGCTGCCAAAAAGCAGCATCTGCTTCCCTTCCCTGTTCCCTGGCATTTCCTCCGTGTGATGACGTAAAATCCTCTTCCTCGTTACCAGCCACGCTTTGCCTCCTGCTTTGCACCTGCATCTTGTTTTCCCCAATTATTTTCTTCACTTTAGTTTACAAGTCTTAATTTAGAAAGAAGTGAGCAAATGTAATTCTTCCCAGACAGTTATTGTCCTTCTTACCTATCCACTGAAATGCCATAATAACTGGCTCACATCCTTCCTTATTCCTTTCCTTCCTCTTTCTCTCTCCTCAGATTCACTCCTTTTCCCAGTCTTTGCTGTTTCACCTCTCCTCCCTTCTCTCCTTCAGGCTTATTTCACCTTCTTTGTGGTCACTGATGGGATGATCAGCCCCGTTGTGTGGTGCAGGCAGAGCTTGAACCAGTGGCTCTACTTAGCGCTAGAAGCTTTGAGTGCTGCAGGCAGTGGCCAGGGAGGTCAATCAGCCCCAGGCAGTGCTTAGCATTTCCCCCGGTGTCCTATTTGAGACCAACTTCTTTGTA
The DNA here is from genome assembly GCF_000695815.1 of Acanthisitta chloris. Lineage (NCBI taxonomy): Eukaryota > Metazoa > Chordata > Aves > Passeriformes > Acanthisittidae > Acanthisitta > Acanthisitta chloris. Next base: position 18,272 of record NW_008668756.1, read on the forward strand.
TTCCAGGAGAAACCTGTTGGTGATAGCTCACAGGGTTGTTGGTCGTGGGGCAGAGGCCAGTCCAAGTGGCCTGCTCTATTTTTAGTTCCTAACACCTGGAGGAAAGGAGTATAGCAGAAATTGCCTTTGGATCACCAGGAAAATTCTGTACATTCAGGGTGAATCCCAAACAATCTGAGATGCCTCCAACCCCTGATTCCTTGTGATTCCTCATAACACCCTGGTGACACACAGCTGTTGTGTGACAGTGGTTCAGTCCCTGTGACAGCTTGTCCAGGTGCTAATACCTGCAATCAAACTGGCTCAGAGCCCAAGGCAAATGTTTTCTTCAATATATACCAGTGCAACTAATACAGATAAGCTGCCTGTGAAACGCTTAACCTCAAAGGAGTTGCCATTTCTATCTCAAAATTTCCCTTCAGTTGACGAGAATAGCTAGTGACAAGTAGGGCTTGCTGCATTTGTTGGAGGAACAGGCACTGGGGTTCAACATGAGTGGAGGTGGTGGGATTTGACCTCTGGCTTCTATTGAGTGCTCAGATTCATCTCCACAGTCTTTGGTCTCTAAGTAGAAAACGGTATGATGTGACTGATTTAGGCGAGAACTGACTGCAAATCTTCCTTCCTATCAATTAAGCAGGAACAAACATTCATTTGGCTGCAAATATCCTAACTGTTAAAGCAATCAGTTTAATTACTGAATCTTGCTGAAATTCAGCTTCATTGAGAAATGAAGTCTAATTCTCTTCCCATGGGGTAACTGCAGTTCTGTTCCCTTAAGGAGTGTGGTAATTTCTTTCTGTGGTCCTCATGGTTGGTTAAAAATCAATTTTCTTTATCCTAATTCTATCTACATAAAATCCTGCTGTGTGCTAACTGCAGCCACCCCTTTGTGCCCAAATGGCTACCACGGTGACTCTTCTTAGGTGAACTTTACCTCATAAGTGTTGTGCCATTATTTAACATGATCAAAAGCTATTATAATGGGTCTGCATAATTAAAGTAATTAATTTAACTAATTACCTTTGTTTTTTAATAAGGAAAACAGATATATGTAATAAAGTAGAGCTCTTGTCTTAATCTTCCATCTTATTTCTATACAAATTAAGCCTCCCACATGTGGACCTTTTTCTCATTTAGTAGAAATAGAATCAAGCAATTTAACAGGATCTAGAAATTCTCCAGGACACATAATTAAGGGCTTGGTCTATTTGTCTGCCTAGCTTTCATAATCTGCCAAATATACTTATATTACTGCTTCTGGTGTAAAGGCTGGGGGATATGCTCTACTTGTCTGTACTAGACTCTGTTCCTTGCCACTTAGCACACACCAAAATGTCTCATATGAAAAAATCTGGGATTTCAACACTTACCATGAAAGAATAACAGAGGTAGAACTACTATTAAGAAAAAATATTCACTTGGCTTTCATTATTCACCTGACCTGTTGCCTCAAAAGGCTCAAATCCAAATGTTTTGACACCCAAATCCTGACATCAGCCTGCAACCTGTGATTGTAAAGTTAGTGCATTTTTTAGCTGTTAAGGAACAGTATGTTGCCAGTTCCTCATATGCTGTAAATTGATACGTCTTTATTAAAGCCAATTGTACTCCATTGACATCATGCAAAAGGAATAGCTGGTCTATAGTATTCTGAGTGTTTTTCCAATTCTCATTAAAATCAAATAATTCTCTTGCCAGCTTCCTAGACAGCTAGATCAGACTCTGGGAAACAATGGCCAAAACTGTAATTTGTTTGATTTTTTTAGTATCATATCCAAGGAAGATATTTATGCAAAAGTCCTTGGCTAAAATCCAGCAAGCAGAGCTGGTGATATCAAATGACCTTCATCCCCCCACCTTGAAGGTCCCAGAATCAATGCAAAGAACTCTATAAAATATTTAGATTTCAGGTCTGAGGCCACTAATACTAAATGGCACTCCTCAGCTCCAAATGCCAGCCAGCTGACTAGAGGGAAAAATTTAATGATCCTGATCTCTGATAGGATAAGAATAATCTGAAAGTTTAAAATTTGTCCTTTCATCTTATCAACAAGCCACAATGGATGAAAGCAACTTGCTACATGATTCTAGTTCAGTGAGAAGAGGGAAAAGAAGTGTGACAATGAGTCATCTGGTACAAAGCATGAGAATTCAATAAATAGAGCAACTTTATTTTTTTTTCAGGCAAACTGTCTTTTATCTGATGTCTGCATGACAGCTGTGTGTTTCCAAGAGTGCCATTCTCTAGAGGCAAGAGAGCATAAGAATACCAGTAACTCGTGGGTAACCTACTTCTCTTGTGTGTTACCTCACATGCTCCTTTTATCCGAGCGTCTATCTCAGTAAACCAGGGGAATCATGGGCAGTGCACATACTTATAAAGATGTTCCCCTCTGAGACTGAGCCCCTGACTCTAACTCAAGTCCTTGGACTGCTCACTTACAGATTTACAGTGCCCTCAATCAGTCCTACAAATAAAAACAAGGAACAGGGACTGTTGTTAATACGAGGCTCTGAATTAGAAACCATGTGATTTGCTGCTGGTACAGACAGACCAGCACAACCTTGTCAGCCCTGATAATAAACTTCACTCACAGTGCTGACCTGCTGACAGGCTCTACAAGCTGATATCTTGCAGCTCTTGAGCAAAGATTGTTTCACATGTCAATGCAGAAGGCTTCTCTATTATATTATTTTTAGATTAATGTTTTTATCTGAGAGCTAGACTGAAAAGAGAACATGAGAGAGAGGGGAGGGCTGTGACATTAATATTTTCAAATGCTTCCCCCTCCTCCCTTCCCCTTAATCTATGATGAGTTACTATTCCATGGTGGAGCCTTGCAACTCCAGTCATCTCTCAG
>NW_008668756.1:21154-54148 GCF_000695815.1 Acanthisitta chloris
GCTGGATATTGAACAGAACACAGTTCATGAAGGGGGTCCCAACTCCAGAACCTGCTCTCTCAAAAGAAGATGAAATATACTGTGTGACTATGGGCTCAATGTAACCATCTTGACACTGCTTTATACAGGGTTACCCGCTGACACCACTCTGCTGGTGTCTTCATCCCTTACCAGCTGTCTGTCCCAAGTGTATCCACTAAACATCAAAAGGTACATCTGCTGAGGAGGCAGCTTCCCTATACTGCACCACAGAATCAGAATCATAGAATATCCTGAGGTGGAATAGAATATCTTGAACCACAAGGATCATAGAGGTCCTACTCCTGGCCCTGCACAGGACAGCCCCAAGAATCACATCATGTGCCTGAAAGTGCTGTCCAAATGCTTAAACTCTGGTGGGTTTGGTGCTGTGATCATGTCCCTGGGAAACTGTTCCATGCTCAGCCAGCCTCTGGGTGAAGAACCTTTTTCTAATATCCACCCTAAACCTCCCCTGACACAGCTTCATGCCATTCCCTTGTGTCCTGTCACTGGTCACCAGAGAGGAGAGATCAATGCCTGCCCCTCCATTTCCCCTATGAGGAAGTTGCAGACTGCTATGAGGTCTCCCCTCAGTCTCCTCTTCTCCAGGCTGAAAAAGTCAAGTGACCACAGCTGCTCCTCATATGACTTCCCCTCTAGACCCTTCACCAATGTTGTAGCTTTCCTTTGGTCACTCTCTAATAGCTTTATAACTTTATATTGTGGCCTCTAAAACAGCACGCAGTACTCAAGGCAAGGCCACACCAGTGCAGAGTAAAGCAGGACAATGACTTTCCTTGTCTGTGTGGGTATGGTAAAGATACTAGACTCCTCTAGTACTGGGCCTGGATTCTACCCCTCAGCACACCCACTGCTACCACTGCATTAAGACATGGCATCTGGATGGTGTCTGCCTGGCATCAGGTGACTGACACCCACTGTGCCTTGACAGCTTTGCATACCCATCAAGTAGACTTTACCTGAGAGATGTGAGGGGGCACCAAAGAAACAGGTGGGAATCAGAGTCAAACCAAGAAGCAGGAGCAGTTCTTAATGCAGCAGTGACTAGGCCTGGAGGACTCTTTGCCAAAGAAAGATGAAGTTTCTTATATGGTTTACGTGAGCTTATGAAAAATTGATGTAACCATTTGATAACTGTTGGAGTTCAGTAAATACACATAGAAACCTTCAGCTCAGAAAGGCCAAGGCAAAAAGTAGTTCAATCCTATGGAGGTGTAAAGATATGACGAAATATGAAAACATCGTATACATTTGCCCTGGCCATATACAATCCTTAGGCATATGTGGATCACTTCTGAGACAGGATATGAAAGCATCTAGATCTTTGTTACCACCTGCTAGAGCACCTTGCATCTGTAGAGGCATCTGTCCTAAGAGTAGTCCACTGATATTTGGATATGAAAGGTTGCCTTCAGAGGTTCTTATGTCCTCTTCTGTGTCCAAGGGCAGGAGAACTTAGCAGAGATCTGCAAAGCCATGCATTGGCTGCCCAAGCCACATGTTGTGGCTGTTAAAGGTGTCTCAAGTGACCACTGTAGCATGCAGGAGGTATAACATACCTCATTTTTGCTGGGATCCTCATTCCCCAGGGCTTGAACAGTGTCCTGTGCATGTGACTGGTGACTCTCTATGGCTCACCAATATGGCTGTGTTGGGGTCTGATGCAGAGCAACAAGGAGGCTCTCCTGCCTGCTTAAAAAAGTGAAATAGGGAATAGTGGCTTGGGGTGCTCAGCTGGAATTTGCAAGGAAAGGATCTAGCCCTGCAGATTTTCACAGGTGCAGCAAGACAATTTGTTGTGCTGCAAACAGAATGAGGAATGCTCAAAAGAAATATTTACCTGGCAATATCCCTTTAAACCCATGACTCATCATTATAAGCACACTTCTGATTCTCTTTCCTTTCATGTCTCAAGGACCAATACCTCAGTTCATGAAAATTTTAGGCAGGTTTTTTTTCTGTCTGGTGTTTCAGATTCTGGCTAATGGATGTGGGTAGCACAGATTACTTTGTTATGAATGAACAGTGCACTAGTAAGTCCGTGCACTTCTCCAGTTCCTTACCAGAACACATGAGGCTATGAGTGGGTCTGACAGGGTCAAACTTCAACATCTGAAATGGAGCAGAGATGGAGGAACTGCTGCTTCACATATTTATCTGTCATAGCCTCAGAAAGGAAAACATCCTAGATTTCAGGGCTCTGTTTTAGAGAGAAAACCCTTTGAATGAAGGTGCAGGTCTAGTGCAAGGTCTTGTTCCACATTATTGCATTGATTATTGCAATTACGTAATTTCAGGACACTTTCAAGCTACACTCTATCCCATTATAGCTGTTTCAAATACCTTTGTACTGTACATCATGTGGTGCTGGAGAAAGGAGGTACTATATGTATTTTATTTAGTTTCCTGTTCTTACAGTAAAGATTTTTATGGATAAGAGAGTTTGCATTATTAATATTCTTTATTACACTGATGGCTATATCTGAAGCTATCTTTCTGAGCACCATGCTAAGAATGTACTTACCTGTGTTTTTGCAGTGCAGACTGTCCAGTTTCAAAAAGTTCAAATGAAGATGTAGCAGGTCAGTGAGTAAGAGAGTAAGACTACAACTACGGACTTCAGGAGAGCTAACTTTAGCCTCTTTTTGGATCTTCTTGGACAAATCCCATGGGACCAGGCCTTGTGGGGTAGAGGGGTCCAAGAGAGTTTTTTTTTATTTAAGGTTCACATCCTCCTTTAAGGTTCACCACACTTCTTCCACTGCTCAAGAATGACGCATCCCGATGAGAAAGAAACCACATCATCAACATGGCCTTCCTTGTTGGTTAGTACAAGGTCGAGCAACACACCATTTCTTGTGGCAAACTCCACTATCTGTGACAAGAAGTTATTGTTAATGCTTTCCAGGAACTTCCTGGACTGTTTGTGCTTTGCTGTGTAGCTTTTCCGGCAGAAGTTAGGGTAGTTAAAGTCCCCCACAAGAACAAGGGCCTGTGACTTTGAGACTGCTTCTAGTTGCCTGTAGAAGGCAAATTCCACTATCCTCTCCTCTTCTCTCCTTTCCCCCCTTATTTTTTTGGCAATTAGCGGACTCATTATTGGAGATGTCAGGTTTTCCTCCTAGAAGGCCTTGTTTTTCCAATATACCCTTGTCAGGATGCATGTGATTACTTCATATGTAGACATCATCAAGTGCTCTCGTGCTTTGCTGAACCAGATGTAGTTTTACAACTGAAGCATCAAGTATCCCTATGAGATCTGGTTTAACTCTGCTAGAGTACCAGTAAGCTGATTCTGGGTGCTGCAAATCACTCTTCCCTGCTGTGATCTGTTATTCTTCCTTACCAAATTGTGACCCTCTGACCCTTTTGCCCTCATCCTGCCAGTCTCCAGCAGCTCTGCCAGCCTCTCTGAATCAGGCCCATTGGTTGTGAATTCCTGCAACATTCTGGCTGCTGAGCAGCTGACTTGCCAGACAGGTCTCCCACCGTGGCATAGTTAGAGGTACTGGTGGTTCCCGCTGGTGAGGAGAGAGAAGAGGAAAAGCAGGCCTGTAGTGTTTGGCAGCCTACTGGGTAAAGCATGCTGGTTTAACAAGGAAAAGAAAGGGAGATTATTATCCACTTTCCCTCCCCCAGTTTTCCCTCTATACTTTCAAAGAGTGAAGGTCAAAACTAAATGCCAGTGTTTCCTGCACATTTATCAAGTGTCACCAGGGAAAGGAACCCCAGGTGAGGGTCTGCAGATGTCCCATGCACCCTGCTGGTCCCACTGCTCAACTCTCAGTGGTGCTGACCCACCATGGCTAGTTTATATAATGAATTCCCCCAGCCATCCCAGACTTCAAAATATGTTTGGGAGCATCTGCCTCATGGTTTGTGTTGTTGTGAGTTAATGTCTTCTGGTCTCTGAGTCACTGCTGATGAATATTCGGATGTTTGGAACCTCATCCCTTTCACACATGAACATTTTCCAGCAATGTTAATGAGCTTTGTAACCAATTGTTTTTGACTGGAGCATACCCAGAGCAAACAAAGTAGGAACAAAGTAGCATGCTGCCATAATCCAAATATGATAGCCACATTCTGACCTGCTGACCATAACACTTCCAGAGTCAAATACTTCAAAATTACATGTACCTTTGCTTTGTTCTATGTAAAAATACTTATTCCTAGTAAAAAATGGAAAACCAAAAAGCCCTACAAGGTCCAAAACCTATTTCTGTAACATGTCTGAAAAATACTGGTCTATGACTTACACAGCATGGATATAAAGTTTCAGTAATTCAAGGGGGAATACAAAATACCAAAATATTCTAAATCCACTGAATATATATTTTTCAGAAAGTAACCATAATTGTGATAGATTTTATGTTTAAGCTCATGCAGACCTACTAGTCTCTATAGTTGCTCTTCTTATAGTAGCAGGCACTGAGATCCTGTATGTAAATCATGTTGCAGACTCATTAGTGTTACTGCTGCTTGGTTGCTAGCTGAGACATCAGTTCTGATTTAGGGCATTTTGACACTTAGCAACAAACTAAGCTTTGTGAGCAGGTGGCTGAGCCAAAATAGTAGGAGAGTTCGCAGTTAGATGAAATAATAACAAGGAATTGCTGGTCAGAATATGCTATCTTTCTTGATTTATTAAAACAGCCTACAAAAAACTCGTTTGTGAAGGATCAACTCCCACGAGACACCTGCTTCAAAACCACTGTAATACAGGTATGTTGCTTTGCACACAGAGGAACAGTTGCCACACTCAGACTCTCTAACCTGTAGACCTATTCATCTGTGGTGGCCAAGCAATCAAGAACGTATGTTTCTTACCTACCCAGAAGATCTTTTAACAACTCAGTTCTAAGCTGTCCCAGCAGCTTCTTGCACCTGCAACTCTAAATCCACCCTCCTTTCCAATCTACAATGCTGTGCTCTCCGGCTGAAGAACTGGAAGTTGTCTCAGTTGGTCTGTAGGACAGTCTGTTTCAGCTCTGGTGTGGCATTTCCCTTCATCTCGCTCCACTTAGGCTGTACAGAGAGGCTAAGGACATCCACCTCTCTTTTGAGGGTCACAGTCATACCTTGGATCAAAGACCTCCTCCCACTCTTTTTCAGTCTGGCTGTCAAAGGCAACTATCACCTGCCCACCTTCACAGGAAAAACAAATTTTCAGGCAATGGAGATGACAGTATAAAGCTGTCACTCTGCTGTGCAGTGTCCACAACATTTCCCTTTCTGAGAGGGAAGGAGAGCACTTCTCCTCACAGTAAGACCCCCTCAATGTGTCAGACAGCCAGATTAAAATAAAACACAAAATATATGAGGAGACACCAGTTCTCCACTTTGGATAATGCATACTCATACTCCCCAGTCACGCTTCATTCCTTTATGTTGCTTGTTTGTAGTCTAATGCAGGGATATGAAACCCATAGCTGGAGGTCAGACATAGCCTGAAACTTAATCTCTCATGTCCTGTGGCTGCTCAGTGTTTAAAGGCATGACTGTTGGCTTGCCCGAAGTCCTAAGCTCCTGGGGTGGCTTGCCAGCGGTGGTGGCAAGAGCAGCAGAGCTCTTGTTAAGAAGGCAGGTCCCACCCTGGCCTCAAATCTGGAGAAAGGTGCTTGGGGAGGTCCGAACATCCGTCTGTTCATTGCAGTTCTGTGATTTCACTGCGAGGCTGTGAGCAAGCCTCTTCCAGAGCTCTTGTGTTCTGCAAAATGGGGCTAGAAATAGAAATTTATCTCATGCGCGAGACTTGCCATCTGTTTGGGAACCTTGCTAGCAGGTTCACCAGCTGAAAGTTAAGTGTTAAAGGCTTTGTATGGGAGGATGACAAGGTGTATGTGTATGTGGGGGGCAGGTTAGGATGGTAGCCTTGCAAAGACTCATGCAGCAATTTTGTAAGCAGTGTAGGGGCTGGGGACACAGCCTTGGTAGAGACTTCTGTGAGTTTTTCCAGCATGCTGAGTTGGACACAAGGCTCCACGCTCAAGCCCATAGGCCAGTGAGTGGTAGTTACTTGGTAGCAGGCATCCGTTTTCTTGGTCCCTTCATTATGGGCATCCAAACTGAACCACTTTGGAGGGTAAAACTTATTTTCAGAAGGCAATGTTCTCCAGAAAAATAAACTTTCTTGCAGCATCTCAGTTCGAACTTGCAAAAATTGCTAGTGACTTTCTAAAATCCTAACAGTTTGCATTTACAGATCATTATGTATAAAGAACTAAGTTTTATTAACATTTCTAGAAGAAATCAATGAAGACATTGCAGAGAATTGTGATCCCAATGAGGAAATAAGCTGCAGAAGAGGAGGAATTGTTGACAAGCAAGAAGCTTTTCCCAGAAAAATACCACTGCCATTATAAGGAAAGCACAAGGAAAAATGATAGATATAACTCAGGACATGAAGGAGTTGTCTGGCTTAGGGGAGAAGGTAAAGGAGAATTGTTTTCTAAGAAGTTATTTTAAGATGTAAGCAGGCCTTTTAAACACAAGCAAGCATTCTGCGTATTATGCCCACTAGCAGAGGGAATTCAGCAAATGAACACCAAACCGAAAAGGCTCTATCCCATATGATAATTCTCATACAAGGGATATTTAAGTGTACCCCTGGTGCCACATGGAAAAATTGGGCAGGGACCTCTGTGACAAGTGCACTGCAGAGAAAGAGGAAGAATGATCAGCAAAGGCCAGGGTATAGACTGAAGTTATCACAACAAATTTAACCCTGTAGTAAACGGTCAGATCCTGTTATTTCTTCTATGAGCATTTAGCCTAATTATTGTCATGTGCTAAATTAGGTTATTTCTAATCAGTATCTCTTGAATAGCCCATCACACACTCAGTAAGAGATGTAAAGAACCCAAACGTAAGCTGCTTTCTTACCAACTTGATAGATTCTAAAGGGCCAGGGCTCAACACCGTTGGACATCTGAGTGCTTCAAAGATGCCTGAAGATGAGTGTGCATGTGTATGTGTGTAATGGATGTATGTGGAGACCTTGAGGGCATTCTGGTAGATGGTGGCCAAACATTTAACTAGAATGACTTGAAAGACCTTCTAAGATAAAACAAATAGTGAAACAGTTTTGGCAATGGAGAGACAGCAAGAGAGAAGCACTGACCCTTGCATTTCTGGTGCTCTTGCCTTTACATCTCAGTGCCTGATTTCTGAGTTGTTTGGGAACTCAATAATGTACTCAAGACTACTGAGTTAAACAGAGCGAGGCTCAGACCTCAAAGATATTACAAATCCTCCTGTCAGACCTCCAGAGTACCAGGCTAACATTCAAGCTACAGGATATATAATATATTTTACCACAAAGTTGATTCATTTTCACATCAAAAGCCTGTATATGTGCTAATATTTCAAAAATCGGTGGGTCATTTTAAAGGGAAAACTATTGGTAATGCTTTAGTATTGATATCAACTGAAGTGACTAACTCAGAGGTAGTAGAAAACCATAAAGGCTGCAGCAATAGAATGAAACAACCTTTTATGGAGATAGAACTGTGTCTAATTTTGAATGACAACATCACTGGATGTTTTTCTAGGGTGCCAAAAATTGTATTACTGTATTGCTCCATATCACTCTGAGCCATTCTGGGCCAGCTGTCAGTGTAGTGAGACACTTAAGATGACTTAGAAATGTATTGAGAGAGGATACAGGTGAAAAGTGTTTCCAAGGCTGATGCAGTAGTAAAAATTTTGGTCTCTGATGAAATGATAAAACCTGGCTTGGAGTATGGAGATGTTGTTTTACTGTGCTTGTGTCGTGGTTTAACCTCAGCCCAACGTGGGGCACGAAGGGTTGAGATAACAACAGTCTTGGACCTGATTGTTTTCTAAGCATTAATTGCATTTGACTCACACACAGAAATACTCAGTTGATGTGCTTCTCAAGAGAAATTCCTGAGTCAAAGATGACACAGCAATGGCATGTTCAGGGTTTGCAGTAGTATCAATGTAAATTTTTCAAAGACTCAGGATATAAGCATCCAATCTGGGCTAATTAAAAGTAGATCTTGCTGCTACAATCAAATACTACCTCTTAATCAATAAAGAGCACAAAGCCAAACCAAGACCTGATGTAAGCCGGTCCAAATCTGACACAACAGCTGCTTTTGGTATTACTTTAGCCTGTCTTTACAACACAACAAAACATAGTTAATATTGATTCTTTTAAAAGCTGGCACATTATCAGTGCTCTTGTATGTGTTCTGGTAAGACACGTCTCTTCCTGAGAGGGACCATGTGCTATCACTGAAGTCAGCAGGAGCCAAGCACTTTATACTCAGTATCTTTAAAAACAGCCCTGTACCTCTCTGTAAATCAGCTCTCACCAAAAGCAACCATCTGTGATGTTTGTTGCTGGAGATGTTATGTAAGTAATAACTTTAGCTCCTCCATCTACTTCTACATTAGACACAGGATTTATAATAATATAGAGTAATAATACCAAGTTGTTGGTTTTTTTCAAAAAGATACATAACCCATGTTAAGTCTTGGGGAAAAAAACCCACCCTATAACTTTCTGATCATCACACAGTTTGATTTCATTAGAAGCCAAGTAAGAATTAGACCATGCTTTAAAAGTTTGTTTATTCTTATTATTTATCCCCAGTTTTTGTTTCCCTGCAAGTGTGAAGCTTTTGTAAAAAGAAGACAACAGTGGTTGTTCTGAGGATCACTATCATGAGTCTGTGGCTCAGCATTATGGTCCCTTGCTTCAGGCAATACTTGCAAGCACTATGAACCCTTTTGTAAAACCAAGACACAAAATAGGGAACAGACTTGCACAAGCATACCCAGAAAAATCAGCTGCAGGTCTACTTTATCCTGAATTCCCTTCCAGGTCTATCTGGTTGATGTCATTGCCTCCCTTGGCAAATAACCAATCAACAGAAATGTTTCCCCTTTCCTTTGGCTTCAGGAATGGGTTTAGTTAATTCCTATAGTATGAAGCTATGGTCCCTGTTTGGGACCTATTATTTTATTCCCCTTATTCCTCTTGATTTTTCTGTTATTTTTTTTTAAATCCTCTAAATTTAGTGAAGAAATGTGGCAACAAAAGAAGTAACAGCCAGACTTCTGAAGAAGATTTGCCAGCTGTTTTTTGTGTTATTGTTTATCCTTTCCGGTGTGCACTAGGAAGACGAGTGCTGCTCCTGAAGCTCACTTCATTGCTCATGTCCTTTACCAGGAACTTATTAGGGTGGACTGCAATAATGAATGGATCTACTGTAATTCAGCCAGACATCAACAATATACTTCAGAATTAATGAAACATGAGAAATTTTTAAAAAAAGAAGAGGAAGAACACTATCATCTTTTAATTATTTGGTGGTTGATTCCCCATGTTTATTATTTTATTATCAAGGGATGGAGAGGTGAAGGACAAAGTCAAAACTCTCTCCTCTCACTAGTAGGCGTGGTGGGTCTTCATGATCAAGCAAAGGGAAGCAGAATGGATTTCTGATCTCTGCTGCTACAAGCAATTACCAAACTAATTTCAGCTACCTCCCAGCCACATCAACCTTTAAGCCTAGGCTTCGACTCCATCACCCTGGGCTTATACTAAACCAAAGCTCCAAGCTGGTACGCTCACTGTGGGGCTGAAGGACTGACAGCCTCTGGCTTGTGTCCACATGTTCATGCAGACTGTGTAAATCCAGCAGCATTGGTGGTGGTGACTATCCCTAGCGAAGCTCACCAGGCCAGGATTTTGCCTGAAAGCCCTGATGTTAGATATGCAACATCAATTAATATAACAAATCATTAAAATAAAAAATGGTCTGGGCAATTAAGTCTTTGTAAAGTTAGTTACTGCAGTGGCCCATGACTTCAGCCACTCTTATCCCACCAAAAGCAGCATGGGATAATCCCACTCTCAACCTGCTAGCAGAGACAACCTACCCCAAGTATGTGTTGCCAGAGATGTTTTGTACTGAAAGAGGGGATCCCACCCCTTGTGCACTGTCCACAGTTATCTTGCACCTTGGCCAAGAGATTTGCCTTCTGCTCTTCAGTTGTATGACACCCCCTCCATTTGTTTTTTGTGTACACTGCAATGTGTCTGAAGTTTCTGCACTAAATTCAGTAAGACTGAGGAAGGAGAGATGGAGCCTCAGCAAGGGCTGGGGTAAGGGCTCAAGGAGCATCAGCTTGCCCTGCCTTTCCTCCCCACTGGCTATTCAAGCCCTGCTCAGAAAGCAGAGTTACTCTTTCTTCACAGTAAACCATGACTGCATTTTTCTGATAAGCCCTGTAACACAGAGTGGTGAGAAGCCCAAAGTTACCTGGAAAATTGGGATGCTTAATTAACAGCTGGTTTTTGAGAGGAGTTAGACTTCCTACCACATTTTATGGATTCACCATGTGACCCTCATTATGTTCTTCTGCAGTAAAGAATATGCTACCTCTGCACACAGGAGCCCTCTCCCAGCAATCACTCATCCAGAGCTGCAAACAGGTAATTGCTCATCCCAAATAGACCCACCAGCCCACCACCAGAGGAGTGCACCTCCAGGGAGGTCATACACAGCCTAAACAGTGACCACCTTCATCTTGTTCTCCTCTAATCCCTTCCCTTATCCACTACATTTTCCCCCCACTCCTACAGGAGATAAGACTGGGATCCAGCAGACAGGGGCTACACTCAGGTCACAGTCCTCCTTCCTGCCCAGCCACACCATAAATCCTGGCCAAGGGAGGGACTATTTCTGTGGGAAACAAAAAAATTGCAGTTGGTTTATACTGTGGTGATGACCACTCTGCAAAGAAACTGACTTAGCATCAGTCATGCATCCCTGTTTCTGAGCACTTGGCTTTGTCACCTGTTAGTCTCCTACACAGACCCAGCAAGAGTAAGGCAAGTGCCTAGAAAGGGCATATTCCCCATACTGTCTTTACATGCTTGGACCTGTCATGTCAGAATTATCAACTGTGCACAAAGCTTGTCCCTAGAAAAGAGGTGCTTAGAAACAAAGCATGGACAAAAATAATAGTGCTGGTGGGCCACTTGCTGTCCATTCATCTGCAGGCATGTGGCTCGCCAGCACTATTATTTTTGTGCAAAACAGGCTGAACAAATTGTAGTGGATGAAAACCTCAAAAATATAACCTTTTTCAAGGCCTTTAGTTTCTGGCACTAAGTTCACATGAAGTAACTCTGAGGAAGTGGAAAGGACAGAAGGCTTTTACATGATATGGGAAGGAGGGGGCCACCTTGTACCCAGTCCTACTCTGGCACTGCAAGGAGACACCCCCTCCTCACCCCTTCACCTTCCCATCCTGGCCACTACTGCTTTAAGTTTCTGTGAGCATGTTCAGGGAGAAAACTTTCCCTTGCAGCTTGCAGTCCTGCTTGGTAAAACACTGTTAGCTGTGCTTCTGTTGAGTGTTCATAGCATCAGGCCCTTTGGGACAGTAGGAGATACACAGATGTGCGCAACGCTGTAGAGCACAGTGCCACCAGAGCACATGAGTGAGTGCAACACTTTCATTCCCCACACTCATTTTTATTCTGTGAAGTCCTGGCTCATTCTTTCTTCAAATACCATGAAATGCCATGTTTCATAACTGTATAATTGTTCAAGGTCTGATCAGGCAGCACCTTGTTTGACAAATCAACCCACTGAGTAAATTGTGGAGGGACGCTCTGATGGGCAGGCACAAGTTGGGCTCTCATAAGTTTCTTTGACATGGTGGCAAAGCCAGTTTGGAAGCAGAAAACCCAGAAAAAAAGTCAGAAGCAGAAGGTATACAATCTGTTACAGGAGTTCCCAAACAAAGGCCTGATAAGAATCATGAAAAGTAGATAAAGAAAAGCTATGTAAATTTGTTACTGCCAAGGAGAGGTATTCACATAGACAAAAGAAGAAAAATAACCTCCTCTTACTTTTCAATCCAGATTGGCCCACTAAGATGTGATATGATCTGTACTGATATGTGTGCTTCTCATTAATTGTGTAGTGCTGCTCTTGCCCTAAAAGCCAGAATGGGCAACAGAGATGTTCTTGTTGTACAAGGAGTGGGAGCCATAAAGTCCCTCTCCTGCTCCAAGAAGAGAGATATATGACTGCTGTTTGAGCAGTGACATAAAGGAACCAAGATGCACTTGGTGACAGGAATTACAGACATCAGAAAGAAAACGGCATAACCAGTTTGCCTGCTGGCATATCTGTGTTGTTCTAGATACAGCCATCCAACCATGGAGAAGTCTCTGTAACCTACATGACCACACACTTTGAATAAAAATAAAATGTTGTAAAAAAGGGAACAGCTTGTGAACTGGCGGAATTATGCCCAGAAAAGGATCTGACAAAAAACTACTAGCATAATAAGTGAAGCAATAATAAACAAACAGATATACCAGTAGGCAAACTGGTCATGCAGTGTAGCACTATTGCACCCTGGACACCCCCATGCCACTGTGCTCCAGGATAAACATGGCACAGAGTGTGTAATACTGGAGTGGCCTCAGGGACACAGTGAAGAGACAAGCCACGGATGGAGGGAGCTGTGGAAGACATGATGATGGAGAGAGAAGCAGCTGGTATCTTTGCAGTAGTAAGAAGTTGAAGAACTGCAAAGATGAATGCAGTGTCTTGATCTGGTCCATTTGCTCAGTAGGGTTTTAGCTATAAAAAGCAGAACACACTAAATGCCATTTCCCAGAAAAACTGAAGACTTACAAGAGCATCCTGATGTTGCACAGCTTCACTACAAAGACAGCAATAAGACACAATATTTATTTTACTTTCTTATATTCCTGACACTCCACAGTCTGAAGTCTGCTTTTCTTTTTTCCTCTTTTCCTCAAAATGATGGCTTTTCCCATTTGCCTAACCTCACACCTTCAGCTGTAACCACAGCTGGATGCAAGTTAATTTGCAGTTTGATGATGACACTTCCCCAATGCTAAGTGTCTCTGAACACAAAGGCATTATTTTTCTTGGGCACCAATAACACTGATGAGGTCAACAGAGCTTTGGGAATAGATTTTATTACTTAAATGCTCTTCCAGAACTAGCTGATTGGAGCACAAAGTATTGTTTTATATTGCAAAAAATCATGGCTACCTAACTTAACCAGTTGAAAGGCAGAAAATTCATCAGCATGTTGCAGTGGGGTTTATAATGGCCCTGTGCAAAGCTTATCTTAGTAGAGGAAAATGACTTCCTACAAACTAAACTGTTTAGGCAGCAGAGGCTTTGGAACATCATCTTTATAACAGTCCCTAAATTAGCTCAAGTTGTTTGTTTTATAAAGGACAACAAACCCAACAAACTTTTAAGCAAACAGCACAGCAAACTTTTACAGCTGTGAAGGAGATTTGGAGCCAGTGTACACCACTAGTGAAGTACGCTGCATATGGTTAAAAGGAGACCAGTTCACAAAGCATGCATCTTGGCTCAAGAGCAGATACAGATAAACTAGTGTAAAGATACTTCTAGTCATCACAGAGGAATTGTGTGCCATGCTGTAGAGAGCACCAGCAATTCCTTCTGATAAGAAACAAGAACTGTGGGAGACTAGAGAACTTTTTCCTTAAAGCTCGACTATCAAGGGTTCACATCATTGCTTGTGATGGCGCACTTAGACTGATGCTTACAGTGTACAGTCTACTTGTACCTCCTACAAGAGTGATCAGTAGTGGTGTGAGTACTTTTGTACACCCACACAGGGAAATACCGAATGCTTCAATGCTCTCAGATCACGTTGCCCGGGCAGAATTTTGCCATGCAGCTGTCACAGATGCAGAGCTCTTGACCATCCCTCACATCATCTGTCCTGGAACATGCTTTTGAGACAACAGCTTACAGTGGTTTGGTTTGTATCAGAGCCACTTCAGAGCACACATTTTTTTCAGCTCAGTTTTGGCTGAGGAAATTGAAGAGTCCGTCAAAGGCTCTCCAAGTGCTTATAGCCATTCACACCAGACAGGGGCAAGTCCAATACAAGCTCTCCAAAATACAGTGTAGCTATTGGGTACTCAACACCAGCTGCTTCACCTGACAGATCTGCTCATCTTAATAATGCTAAGATAGCTGAAGAATATTAAAGCTGAGCTACAGCTTACTAGATCTACCCCTTACTCTGTGAGGTTTTTTTTCTGTTCAGCTGTCTGAAGTTCACAGCAGCTTTTCACTATTACTCTGCAGGCTATTTCCAAAAAGAGGAATACTGTAATCAGATAAAACAACCTGAAGAGCACCACATAATCGCTGAGATTCTGAGACATAGTTACTTTGAAAAAAGCAGCATGAAGATTTAAGAGCATCTCAGAACCTTATGAATCTACATAGTGATGAAAAAAAATCAGTTGGTACCCAACTGTTAATGCCCTACTTATTATATTACAATTACACATGGTTAGAGAAAGATGATCTGTGGTCTTTTCAAGGGCAGTCACACTGGTGGTTGTATGACAGAGTGAGAGATTGCATGAAACAATACATGCAAAATCACAAAGTGTGTTAAACCTTGACTGCACAGAGCTTGTAACCAGGGCAGGTTTTGAATCTGTTTCAGCCATAGCTGGAACCAGGTTTGACCTAATGAATCTGGATTGCAAGAGACCCACATTCCCCCTGTACAGGTAGGCCATTCACTGAATAGCAGTGTCCTTTCAAAATACAGATGTTTAAAATAGCTGTATTGTCTTTAAATTGTACTTAAAGTGACATAATATTGGGAGAAGTTCAGAGGTGAGAAAAAAGACTAATCACAAGCATGGAAAAATTTCCATGCACGAGGTGACTGAGGTAGGACTCCTAAGTCTGAAAAGATATGTTTTGGGGGAAATACAGCACAGAAGTCTGTGAAATTGTAGATCGCATGTTGGAGAGGGAAGTGTTCTCCCTGATTCTTCCAGTGCCAGAGACTCATGATGTCAAAGGAGGTCAGTAGGAGAATGAGATTCAAAGTTATGACATGTTTCCTCATATCTGTTGGTAGCACATCAGAAGAGCTCCTTGTCAAGCATGTGGTAGATGCTAAAAGCTAACAAAGTAGCAAAAGCTGACAAAAGAAAAAGCCACTAAAGCTACCAAACAGAGTCTACATTGCACTTGTGTCCAGCTAGGATGATCCTGTAACATAAGCAAAACACCTGCATCTGCATTACCACTCATTGCTACTACAGTTTTCACTAAACGTTTCCCACTTCTTCAGTTAGGGGTGTCATGATGCATTTGGATTGCTCAAATTTACAGGACAATCTACTCTGTAAATTAAACTTTATTTTATGAACAGACTTGGAAAGGAAACAGATACTTCAACCTTTGCACAAACTAGTCTAACATACAAATTCACTGATTCCTCACTTAAATCATGTTTCCAACTCATAGGTCTCTAATTCATAACTCACATGCAGCAAAGAGCAAAATAATTACATAGTTGACAGTAAGAGTGCTCATTCTTCCTCCTTCTTCACCTTCTGTGTTCCCTGTATCACACCTGGGAGCACAAAAGCCTCAGCAGTCTGGCTGCTGTTGGATCTGCTTCAAAAGATTTTTGGGTAAGCTGATGTATTTATAACTTCTAGCTTAGAAGTTTGATCTACACCATTTCCATACACATCAATACACAGGGATTATGGCTAAAGGAGACAGCAAGCTGCAGGCCATAACAGCTGCATAATGACCTCCACCCCTTCCTATCCATCATGTCCTGCCTATACGTTGCCCTGGCTTTGCCCTAATGGCAGTGCTTCCAGTGCACTAGTGTCAACTGTGTGTTAGCCAAAACCTGAGCAGGAGCTGAGTGAGCAGTTGTGAGGGGTCCCTTGTATTCCCAGACTAATACTACTGAGACCAGATGAGCACATGAGTGTTTGAGTTGGGCTGCAGGTGACGTAAGGAATATGCCAAGCCCAGTCTGGGTCTCCTCATAGCACATACTCAGCTATGCAGTTGGTATACAACTGCTGACTGCCTTGCAGTGCCATGTTTCCCATCATTCAACCCACCTTCTGACTTTGTCTTACCATGATTTGCCAGCCTTGCAGACAAAGCTTGCTCCTGAGCCTAGCCATGGCCCTCAGCATGGGCTGACTCACCGATCTGCAGAGAGGGTGAACATCTGTGCTGCTAGCACACGTCCAGCTTCAGTGATGGCCAGGAGGTCTGTCACTACTACCAGTCTCCCCTGTCAATTCCCTACTAGGCAAAACAGCCTTGGGGCCTTTTGCCTCTTGCAGCTTTCTCTTCCTCCCAACTCTCCCCACCAGGAATCTTCCCTTTGCATCACTCTGGCCATGTTTTCCCTCTTTAGCTTGCAGTCCTTGTTTTCTTTCTTCAATATTCAACACAGCCTTTTCAACTTTGCCTTTTATCACGGAGTAAATCCCTTTCACCTGCATGCCAAAGCCTCCCAGCTATTTTCAGGCACTTTCTCTATTACATGCATTACTCCAAGATACATTTCTCTAATGTACATATCTCACCCTTACTCATTACCATGCCAGGCCTAATATACAACATAATCCCTCTCCTTCCATCAACACTTACAGAATACTTTTTACTTTCCTCTTTTGTTAAAGAGCTATTAATTTTGGCTTGAATAAGCTCTAACAGTTTTCCCACTCTCTCTGAACTGGTCACCTTCTTCTATTGCACTTTGACTCAAGTTCAGAAGCTAGCACCAGCAGCCACAGCCTCCTCCTTGAGAGAAACATGAAAGCAATATGCTGAGGAAAGGACATAGAAGGAAGGAAAGTCCCTAGCAGCAGAAAAGGGCAGGGGCCCAGCATGTCACCAATTTGGCAGGGCATTTATTGATTAGTTTCAGTTCAAACCAATTATCACTAGAACAGCCAATGTTCAATCACATTCTCTCATTTTGGTCCACAAATGAGATGCTGCCATTGCTTGTGAAAGGTTACAGCTTGGTGATAAGCTAGCAGCACAGGCATCAGGGCTTGTCAAGCTTTTTGGCTGTAAGAACAATTGTCTAATGACCTGGTATCTACTACTGGCTTTATTTTAGTTTTTGCTTTGTTTTATCCAATTGCATGTTGAAATGTTTGTTGTTATATGTACTTTTTGTAACTAGTAGACAGTAATAGCAGGTAGTTATTCTGTGTAGAATGAACTATTTATGACCCCAAAATAAAATGCAGAAGGTTCACTGGGATGGGATGATAACAGGTGCCTTGACAGTGCAGGTGTAGGATGATGTTGGAGGCCTCAGGCTACAAAGAGATCACCAGTGGGAAATTACTGGTTGTCAAAGGGTGCAATAGTAACAGCTGGGTAAAACAAAGAAGTACAAAGGACAAGGATCCAACATGTGTAAAATGCACCACAGATAGCAAATTTGGATCTACTGTGGAGCTGAATCAATAAAAGCCAGAACAAGATGTGGAGTGTACTAGAAAGCATGTAAAAACAATCTCTAGTGGATCATAGGGTAAGAAGGAAAAAATTTTCTGTTGTGCTTATCCCAGTGAAAAGGAAGATAAACTCTCCCCACTAACATCAAATTCTGCTTGGTGGAGGACCTGGAACACTGGTGACTTGCTGTTACACATGCCCCACCCAGACTGAAAACATCACAGAGGCAGTGTACTGGAGCACAAAAAAGCAGAGAAAGCAGATAATGCTAGAAAGTTTATGTGTACCAGTTTTCCTTAATATAATTTAAAGTGCTAGTATAATTGTCATAAAAATACAATTCCATCCTAATTATTTCAGCTAATAATACTACTTTGATTAAATTATTTTTAACAAGGCTAACAGTATATTCTTCCTAGGTCTGCCTGTAAGGTCTGTTTCCTTTTGATCATAACAAGATTTTGAATGTGACAAATTGATGAGTATTGATGCAACCTGCCCCACAGCTTGGATGTAACAAGTCGGTAACAAACGAAAAATGCTTTCAGGAGTTCACAGACTTGTGTTTGTATTTGGCTTTTCTGAGCTGCTGAACTGTGGGACCTGTGGACACAGGGATTTGGTTTTGGACTGTTTCCTCTCCAGTGCATCTCTTAGATATGATGCTTGCATTGAGCACATGAGTTCAGCCCTCTCAGAAAGACCCTCAGCCAAAGAGTTTGAACTCTACAACTCTTTTCAAGTTCAAAGCTCCTCCAGATCTGAGGTTGCCAATCTGACCATATTATTGATTTATTATGCCCTATGTGTATATAAAGTGCAATCACAGAACTCACCGTTTCTTCAGCCAGGTTTTACCCATGATTCATGCAACAGCCCATGCACAGGCTGATGAGTGGTCAAAATCCTAGAGGCCATCCTCATTTTGTCTTTAGGTTTTGTGAGCAACTGTGTACAGAGTGAGTGGGCTGGTGATGCCAAGGGCTCCTGACATCCTTGATCTCTACTCCCAGTCATCGCTTCTCTTGCTTCAATATACCCCTCTATAGACTATCAGTAAAAATACTTCCTGTCTCCCAGCAAACATCATTCAGCTTAATGTCTGGTTGTAAAATGCCTTGAAATATTTAGGTGAGAGAAGCACATTTTAGAAGTGGGATGTAGGTAAGGTTTCATTAGGAGCAAACTGTCCTCTTAATGGGCTCTGACAGGTTACAGCAATTTCCAGAGGAATCTGGGGATTCTCTTTGTTGACACTAGTGATGTGCTCTTGAAATTTTCACCTTCTCCAATGCATTAGGTAATCAGTTGTTGAAACAGAAGGAAAACCAAAGGAAAATAGCTAAACTGAGTCTGTAATATTTTTTTAAAATGTAAGTAAATACAGTTTTTTCTCCTTAGCACCAAAAGGCCCTTTTATTAGCACATCTCAGAAGTGAATATTTCAATTTTTACAATTAAGGTGCAGAAAATGGTATCTATAGTGCTCCCTTGTAGAAGAAGTGATTGATCAAAAGACAGAACACAAGTGCGATCAGACATGCTTTATTTTAAATTCTTATTGCACTGTATTTATAAGACATCTGGAATGGAAAGCAGGTTTATATGCAAGAGCACAAAATGGATAATTTTATTTGAAGATGTAGACCCTGGTAAGGCTGCTTAATCGCTTAACAGAGATTGTCACCTTGCACTTGAAATACACTGTTCAATCCCTTGTACCCCAGAAAACGTATATGGAGCCTCTCATGTTGCAGTTTCTAATGTTGTCACATAAGCTGTATAAAATGAAAATGTGTCCACACCTGAAGTGAAAGCCCTCAAAAGCCTGTATATAAAATGAAAGTGTGTCCACGCCTGAAGTGAAAGCCCTCAAAAGCCTGGTTTTCCTGGATCTGGGGGTATTCCCTGAACATGAGGTGGTATGAAATTTTGCTTCATTCTGCATACTTTAGTAAAAGAGCAGCCTGCGCTTCTACCCTCCCAGGACTTGCTTATTTTTAACAGCTGGTCACAGGTTTTGCAGGAGACAATGTGTGGCAACAAGAGGAGCAGAAGGGAAGTAATTTCCCTTGCTTTTTACTGAGACCACCAAATGACACGGCCATACACAGTACAATAAAGCCCCAGTGCTTAAAAAGCACAATGTTCCTTTTAACTTCTTTGAAAGCTCAGTTAGTTCACCTGTGCTGTTAGTACAGGATATGCTCTTACACGTTGTGGCCAGTGGAGAGGAGTTGCTGCAGCTTGTGGCACATGCATCTTTGTCTTGTGGAAAAAAATCCCAAGAAGGATTTCAGGGAAGATGAGAAATGAACACACACACACACACATACACACACCTCTGCTGCTCTAGCACAATGGGGTACATGGCTTAGGGTGAAGTGGTACCCTGCATGGAAAACTAATGGAAATGACAGATTTGGAGCAGCTTCTGGGCCAAAAAGTCCTCAAGGGAGGAGTGATGCCTTGGGAGGCCCCACTGCACCTCACAGAGGAATATGCTGCGAGAAAGGCAGGAAGCAGATCCAGCTTGTGGAGTTTCTGATTCTCAGGATACATCTTTATCGCTTTTCCAGCTGGGTTTCTGTCCCTCTATATTCCTGGGGTTACTCATGTAACAGGACTTCATTCTGCAGTAGCCATGATTCCCAGTAACTTTCAGGCATGTTTTAGTCTAAACTCACCCTCAGATTTTTAATCTAGACTAACCCTCAGCTCCAGTGCAGGATATTTGCTAAGCTTGTGGGACTGGCAGGAGAAGACCCTCAAGTTCCTTCCTCCACTCCTCTCTCCTTCACCTCATTTATGAGCCTGGACTGCTCTGGGGCAGCAAACAGCCTTGATACATACACATGTGGGAAACAGGCCTACAGGGTGGGTTCAGGAGAGGAAAAAAGACATAAGAGGGTGAAGAGAGAACATATACACAAGACATATGACCAGGAAATGCAAGTTTGGTGTGATGAACTCTGAGCAGGCGTGTGAAAAACTCGGGATTTTCAGCAAGCAAAGAAGAGGAACAGTATATCAACAGCATGTGGGGTGGGATGAGGGTATGGAATACAGGAGTGAGTATGTGTGGGTGTCTGCACTCATGAAACAGTAGGAGAAAAAGCATAGGGAAGCTGCAAGAGGAAACAAGGACCTGAGAATATTCAGAAGATAACACATTTGAAGAGATGCTTCCAGCAAAGTGAGCTCTCCATGAACTGGAACATTATAACATTTTAAGATAAAGCAGACCCTTTAGCTAGAAATACCTGTTTCTATTGCAGCCTGAATGATCTACCATAAGGTTGTGTAATTCAGTCTAAGAATTTATAAAACTGTGTTCTTTTTTTTCTCCTTTTCAGTGAAATATCAGGCCTTAATTAAAACTAAGGTTCAGACTGCTTTGGTGCACGGAACTTTTCAAATTCCCTTGCAGTGCTAATGCAAAAGACCATAAATACAAGTGAACTATAGGAATAATATGGCCTAGAATTGCCTTTAATTACATGTGTCTAATTTTAAATCATTCACTATCCAGGTGCTTTTTCATACTTTCCCTAGACTTAAAACATTAGTTTTCTTTATCAAATTTTGTTCAGCACAAGGATGACCAAAATAACAATAAGCAGATTTATACCTCTTCCTCCACTACTCCCCTACCATGATATTTTGAAATATAGCAAAATGAGAGAAGAAGGCAGCACTGTGGTTCATGGTTTCTGAATCTGGACATTCAGCTCACCATACACATGCCTCAAAGCATCACAATTCAGGCTTGCAATCAGCTTTCTTAACCCCGGTCGTACCGGGAAGCATTTTACTTCCCAGGTCAATGTAGAATTCATTGGGATTGTCCTGTAGAAAAAAGAGAAAGTATCAATGTTGTGATCAGTCAGTCAGTGCTCCCAACCTGACACACTGCAGAAACTGAAGGTGGATAGTATAACATGTCTCAAATGTTATATGTTTCACTCATTCTCATAAATCTTCTATGAATTATTCCCTCCATCCTCTATTCCTCTCAGAACTGACTCTGTCAAAGCCTTTTCTAGCCTTTCCTCCAGGCTAATTTTAAATTTCCAAAATGAATCCATTTTCTTCTGCCTCCTGTCACTTCCTCTCACAATCACTATCAGAACGGCCTTCTTTATATCTAACATATAATTTTTCTACTTTATAATTCCATTTTATCTGTTTATTATAGCCTATAGCCTGTTGGTGATTCCTTAAATGTTTCAATAATCCCTGTTATGAAGTGTTCAGGGCATTCCCATACAAATCTGGCAAAGTGCGGATGAGATGCTGAGCCCCTCTGCCCTGAACCACCCTGCCACAGCTGTAACATCAGCAGATCTCCTCACTGGCCACTTCAGATGACTTCTTTGTGGCCATACAAATAAGTCTAAGTGGTTTTGGGAATCCTGCTGTTAGCAGTTACACTTTCATATTAAGTATGACCCCAGATAACTCATCCTATAAAGTAACTGTATTCTGAATTGCTCTTGATTTTCATTTTTTAAAAAGAAATTAAGATGCCCAGAGAGCCTCAAGTATTGGGTTTGTGTGTTTTTTCCAGTGCTTTCACTACATTCTGTGTGCAGGTTTTGAAAGCTGATATTGATTGATTGATTGTGTTTGGGGGATGTCAGGATACAACTGCTCCAAAGGAACCAATGGAGAAGGTAGTGTAGTGGGGAGCTATTTATAAAAATGAATGTCCTTTTCCTCAGCATTAAGTAAGAGGATTAGAAATTGAGGCAATGTTCTCATCTCACATGGCTGTGGTATTCTGCAAACAACTGAATAAAGTGAGAGCAAAGTAAGCTTCTACCTCAGTCACTGTTTCAAATTCTCATCTGGTAGGATTTGGTTCTCAGGTGCAATGTTCTGTGCCAGGGTCAGCACAGAAATATCTGCCCAAACTTAGCACACATTGCCACAAGACAAGAAACCTTAATTAGCCTGAAATGAGCTGGCCTGGAATCCTCCCACCTGAGTACTTGTTTCAGTGCAAATTTGCCCCTGGTAAAATGAGAGGTATTCTAGCTCCTTATAGGTTAGCTTAGTTATCTCTACATGGCACTGTGTTGCATTTTGCATATATGGTCATAGGTACCTTGGGGCATGTACCCAGTTTTAGGCACATGTGCAGACTGCTTCCAGCAAGTGTTTTCCCTCTTTATATCTTTGTTATTAATGCGAGATATTCTGTTCCCCTCAGCTGGCCCTCCTGCTCCACCAGATGCCCACAAAAATGGTAGTATGATAAAGCAATGACTTCAATTGCTGCAGGAAGTTAGATACCTTTTTAAATTGAGAGTTTATGGGAATTATCTGCAAGGGATTATCTGTATGGAAAGTGAAGAACATACACAAATCTTCAGTGCAGACTGCACTTTTTGAGCTGTTGGGGGACCAGATTCTCTAAGGATGAAGATTTTTGGACCACACCTCTACAGTGCTCTAGTGAGAGAGGGTAGCACTACCATCCTTGTTTTATAGTGCTATCAGGTCTGTGTGTGCATATATATATATATATATATTTATGTGTGTGTGTGTGTGTGTGTGTGCAGGAAGACAACAGCTGTGCTGAGAAAGCAAACCCACCTTTTCCCATCTCTCTACTGTCTTATTTCTGGAACAACTTGCCTCTCTCCAGGAATGCTAATACTAGCTGAGCTTTGACATGTAGAAACACCCAAAATGACTTACCTGCTAGTGTGACAGCATGCTTAGCTGTAATCCTTTTAACACAATTCATCACTGCCTGGTTAATTCTAATTTGTCATGCAAGGACTATGCTCCATGTAGGAATTGCTGCTGCCAAAGGCTTTTCCATTAGTCAAGCTCCTCATCTGTCTGAGGCTAATAGCTAAATGCCAATATCTATATCTATAAATAGACTTTATGAATGGTCAAGACCGAAGCCCTCAGGGCGCTACATTCCCAGAATAATGTTGTATCAGCTCAATCACACATGACCTGTTTTGTGGAGTCATCCAAGTGATACAGAAAAGCTACCTTAAAAGTACAGAGAGCTCAACAATCGTACCCCCACAAAGGACCAGAATAGTCACATCCTAGAAGTGAAAGTCCCAATAAACAGGGAAGTAATAGAAGGGTGGGGAAAGTCCCTGATAAACAGGGAAGTAATAGAAGGGTGAGAAAAGCCTAGAAGATGTTTAATTCTCTTTGCAAATGGACTAAAGCCACCCTGATCTGATTATCCTGGGAGAGAACTCAGTGATGAATGGCTCTGCATAATATGCTGAGCTATCACCATGCTGGAGCCATTTATCACTTTGAATGCATGGAGACAAATGTGATTATTATTTGAATAAACTACAACTGCCCCTTGCTCTGTCCTCTGTGTGTATCACCTGCACCCCACATTCATCTCAAAGAAGTTAAATCTTAAAATGACTAAGCCGATCCATTTCCATTTTAAATGATGCCAAGGGCATTACTGAAAAGGGGAAAACACGGAGACTTGAAGGAAAATGACGTCTGTTCCATGAGTCATTTTTCTTCTTAACTCCTGTGCCTTTGATGCACCTGACAATTTCTGCATCCTTGAAGGTGAGAGCAGCTCACAGCAGCTTTTTGATTGAGAATGATGCAGAACAACAGGGGAAGCTGGCACAGCTAGCCAGCAAAGAGGGCTATTGCTGCAACTTGTGTAACTCCTGTGGACCATGCTGAGTCATGTTCAGCAGTGCCTGTGACATACCACGTGCACAAAGCAAGCACAGTATGATGCCCTTTCACAGTCATTTTTCTATCAGCTTCACTCTGGAGACTGGTTTTGATCTTTTTATCCCTGTCCCAGGTGCACTCAGGCTCAGACCTCCCCTACTGGCTGCAGAGGATGCTGACAATTTATGCAGCTGCTGAAGCACAGGCAATTTTTCAAACTCCTTTTGCACACACCCGGGGACCATCAGCTCAGGTAATGATAGATAACATTGCTTTGGCTGCCCAAGACTAAGCAATGGCTGCAAAATTTTCCAAGGATCTCTGTTATACACGCTGGAACTGGCTGATGCTAAGCTTATAACACTGAACTCGAATGGAAAGAGGATTTAGGAAAAACTTGCTCAGCATATGGGTACCACGGTGTCAGCATGAGCTGTGATTCTGAGAATCATGAAAGTGGTTCTGCTTTTCCTCAGGCCTAGGAGTGCCCTGTGCTGGGAACACGCCTCTGTGCCAGGGCAGCCCCGTGCAGTGGTGCTACTGGGGGAGCTGTGTGCTTGCACACACACCACGGCTATGCCAGCAGGCTCTGCTACAGCCGACGCACATTTTGTGTCTTGACATAAGCTTGAAAAGATCATCTGAGGTACCTGAACGTCTTGTATAATCATGATTAACATGAGCAGAGAAAAGCCCTTTTTGAAAAACAGCACAGGACTCGATTTGCACATACTGAGTGAGTGGCAGTAAACACTTCATGTGTAGGATAAATCTTTCTTTCTGTGATAGCGGCTTGTAGGTGTTATTGTCAAGTGCTAAAAATAATGTAATACAGTGAAGAAGTAAACTTCAGCTGCATCAGCAACTACCCACGACCACTACCCTTGCCTCCAACACTAGTACTGAACAGATGAAACGCTCTCACAGTCTCTATGGACAGCCTGACTTCTTCTGCCTATTGAGACCTATAGGTTCCCTGTGTATTGAATTTTAAAGTACAGAGTGTTTGAATTAAATTACTCAGCACAGCATTGGTTAAGTGACCCTTGTGAGCTTCCTCCTGTGAGAACACACGGGAGAAACTCCCAGCTAGTTCTCCTTTCTTCCCTACCTGAACTCCTTTCTCATTGTTCTCAGCACACCAGGTCCCTCGAGGCGGAGCGAGACATTCTCCAGGGTTTGTTTCAGAGGATTGGTGAATTCCACAATCACAGTCATTTCTTTACCAGCTACCAGCTCACCTTGGGTCTGCAAGACAAGGAAAGAACAATGCCCCAGAAACTGATAATAATAAAATGCCCCACGGTGAATTCTGTAGGGTTAAATACACATTACTTGCAAGGCAGGAGAGGAAAGGGAACAGAGCACACAGCAAAACAGCACTAGGCAAAGAAAGTCTAGTCAGAAGAAAATTGTTGGATGGGCCCGTATGTACCACTGTACAGTCTTCTACCTGTTGCAATTTTCCCTCGAGCCACATGACAGGTCAAGACACAGGCCCTCACTTGCACAGAAAACCAGAAACCTACATGCACAACTCTGGAGCTGAGGGTCCAGCCGAGGGTGAGTCCAGCAGAGGTGACCTCTCTTCCAGACTCTGCCCCGCTCCCCAGGCTCCCCACCAGCCCTGAAGTGCATGGTCTGCTTAAGACATAAGGTTGAAAGGAGAAAGGCAGGTCTTACTACCCTAAACTAGAAACACTGGGTGACATTGCTTGCACTCCTCAAAAGTAATGTGCCCATCTTCCCCCTGGTTTGCAACCTCCTCTCATGCTCTGAAGGGTTTCTAATCCTGCACATGTCCTCGACAGAGACCTGAGGGCCAGTTTTCCTCCAATCCCCTATGTAAGCAAAAAGGCAATACATTTTGCACTGCAAAATATTAAACTGCAAGACTAATGAACAGTGATCACATTGATCTCCATGTATATTTGTGCTGGTTTGGGTTGAAGTAGAGTTAATTTTCTTCACAGTGGGTAGTATGGGGCCATGTTTAAGATTTGTGCAGGACACAGGTTTGATAATGCAGAGATGTTTTTGTTACTGCTGAGCAGAGTTTACACAGAGCCAAGACCTTTTCTGCTTTCCATACTGCCACACTGGCAAAGGAAGTTGGGGGTGCATGGGAGACTGGGAGGAGACACAGCTGGGACAGGTGACCCAAACTGACTAAAGGGATATTCCACACCATATGACATCATGCTCAGTATATAAGGTGGGAGGAAGAAGGAGGAAGAGGGGATATTTGGAGTGATGGAGTTTGTCTTCCCAAGGAACTGTTACGCATGATTGGCCCTGCTCTCCTGGAGATGGCTGAACACCTCCTGCCCATTGGAAGCAGTAAATTAATGCCTTGTTTTGCTTTGCCTGTGTGTGCAGCTTTTGCTTGCCCTATTAAACTGTCTTTATCTCAACCCATGAGTTTTTTTAGCTTTTACCCTTCTGATCCTCTCCCCCATCTCGCTGGTGCAGGAGTGATTGAGTGGCTGCATGGGGCTTGGTGGCTGGCTGGGGTTAAACCATGACAGAATTACAGTACAGGGATTTGTCTGTCCCTTTGGATCTGTGCCAGTAGTACAGCTACCTGGAAAACACCTCCAAATGAATATGTGTTTAAACAAAGGCTACATGCATGGGGATTTGGGGTTTTTTCTCCCTAGAAATACAGCATTTCTTATAGAATATGTGTTTGTATTGCTCAGGCAAAGGTTTTCAACTTGTGGCTGGCGCATCCCAGATGGTCCATGAATTGATTTAAAAAGCCTTGAGAAAGGTAACTAAGAAAAACATGTATCTTGTCAATAAATTTAAAGTGATCTTTTTAAGGAGTATGACAGTTGCAAAAATCTTCAAAGACTTTGGTCTAAGGGATCACTTTGCACCAAATACTGATACACTGACTGGAGTAAGGGAGAAGATATAGCTAAGCTCTCAACAGGATCTGGCCACCTGAATTTACAAAAAGACATCATTTTCAGAAGTCCTAGCCTAATTAGAGGAGTTTTTTCAATTGACTATTTAGATCACTGTTACATGGGGAGGATTCAAAATCATCCTGAAGTCCCACACATGCGACAGAGACCATAATACTTATTTTCCGAGTTTTTTTTTTGTAAGCCGGTCTCAAGCTAAATTAGAATATGGTGTAATTTCCTCAATGGTTAACTCTGACAATCTCCTTAGACCAACAGAGAAGGATCAAAGGTGCATCTGAAGATATGAGGGGAAATAGATTTTCTCATTCTCACGTTAAGAACTCTGGTCTGTCAGTCACATTCAATGAAGAAATCTGACAAGAAAACTTGGGAGATAAACTTTCTCAGATTTCTTAAAAGAGCAATAAAGCAAAGTTTCCTCTATTAATACATAGGTATATGCACATGCTCACACATATGCACATATACTTAAAAAAATCCAGCTATTAAAATTTCAGCATATTTTCACACATCACAAAGAAACAGAGAAAACTCAGTTTTACTACAAAACATGGTTATTGGACAACCTATCCTATACACTAGACATCCTTTCTTCACAACAACAGGGAGGATAAATGATTTTCAAGTTGAAATTGGGGATGTCGTATAAGATGTTTTGTTTAAGTATTGAATTGAAAGAACTATCTATTTTTAAAATGTGGCTATTGAAGACATGTACTTGAAGTAGAATATCTGTCTTGTTTACCTCCTCTCTGGAATGATCAGTAAGCCAAATGCCTTTTGTTTGAAAACAAAATTATCTGATCAGATCATTGGGACATTTCTGAAGACCATGAAATTGAGTGGAGTTTTTTACAAACCTGGCTGTAGTTTTGATCAATGTTTTCTAAAAAGCTTTTTCTGCAGAAGGATGCAGTTATTGCATAAATTCTTATATGGAAACCTGGACATAGGCTCAAATAAATATACAAAGAGGAAAAGGTATATAAACCTAGATTTCTTTCAAGGTCCTAAATTTTAGGGAGCTGCATTCATGTTTATATAAAGCTTCCTGAACAGGAATTCTGATTTCTATTCTTTTCAGTATTAGGAAAAAGGCAGATCCAAGTTACATCATTCAAAGTATATGAAGGCTTGGCGCTTTTGAAAACAAGCCTTGTATGGATGCTCAGTTATGAATTGAGAAGTTTAAATCTCAGCCCTGCCTTTGCCATACAACATAGGTTCCTTGTCCTATCATGAGTATAACATTTTTACATTTTCATAGGTACCATGCTACTGTCTGCAGAAATGCTTCAACTTTCAGGGAACACCACTGTCAGTACATTCACAGTGTCAGCAAAGCCCTGAAATCCTAAAAGCATTGTCCCAAGTCAATGTTGTCTGTCCAGGTTTGGAGTAACTTTCCACAATACATGCAGAAGTTCTCCAAGCAAAATCGCTTCAATTGCAGTGTTCTTCATTCTTCAGGAAGAGGACTCTGTGCTGTGTTGCTTTAAATATAATAGACTTTTGAAGTAGCTAAAGAATTGAGTGACTCGAGTGAGTAATCTCTCTTACCCTTTGAGTTTCTCCAGCTTTCTCAGATCTTTTCCCCTCCTTCCTCCACTGAAATAATTTCAGCTCTCTACTACCAGTGCTACTGTCAGGCTCAGACTTCAATGTAGGAGTACTATATAACAGACCTATACACCCTCATACACTCCAGTCAGCACCACTTTAAAAGGTCCATGTTTGGCCTAATGTCCACACACACACATACACTCCCACATCCCAGAAGTCAATGTGACACCTTTGTAGAGAACAGCCTGTGTGCAACATGCTCACTCCCTTTCACCACAGCCTTGAGCTACCTTGATCCGCAGGGCAGGAACTTCCAGGACTGTTGCCTTCTGCATGGCCAGAATCTTCCCCGTTTCATTGATCCGTGCAGTCACAAAGAAATGAAAGGAGGCTTGGTCCACCAGATCACTCATATACTCACTTGATTTGATCAGAACTTCGAAAACGCTAGCTGAGGGGAGAAATAGGAAAAGAAACAGGCAACTGAAGCAGTCTCATCACTAACTGCTACTCCCATCATGGCACATGGGTGCCTTGGAAAAAAGATGGCCTATGAGCCAAAGAATGTCTTTGACTTTTCTTTCCCAAAATAATTTCATTTCTTAACTTCACCCTTTCCCCTCTAATCTTTCCCTCTTCCCATTTTGGCTGTGAGCTCCCAGGAGCAAGGGCTGGGTTTGTGCACAGCCTCTGCTCAGTACCCTGAGCATGGGTGCAGGTAAGTCTGGAAGGTTTCTAGGCACTACCACAAAATAAGTGAGAAGGAAGACTAGAAATAAATATCTACCGGGCACAAAGGCCCAAACCAGTTTTTGAGTGTCAATCCTGTAAATGCTTGTTCTTTCACTTTACTCCTGTGCTTCCTTTGCCTTTCTTCCTGGCACAGAGCAGCAACTGGGGAGGGTGAGCCCATGCAGTCTACCTGTGAGACCACCTGTTCTCCAGGACATTTCTGGATATCTGCCTTTGTTCTGCACTGGACTCGCCTGCAGAATTTAGCAAGAAAGTCTTCCTGTCACCAGCATGCCCTCCAGAGAGCTTTCACGTGCTCCCTGACAATAATTATTGGAAAGAACAAGTCCCCGTAGGCTAGACAGTTGAGATGCAAGGAATCATTAATTTTAACTATATTGAACTGCAATTCCCAGGTGAACAATGGTGTGAGAATGTGATGCAGAGAAGCAGACCTGCTAACTAAGTGACCAGGCAGAATATATAGACCTGGAGCTCTTGTCTATATAAACATTCATTATAACCCTAGTAAACATATCAAGATCTTCCATCTGTTACCTATGAAGATTACTGTTATCCATTATTTGTATTGTATTTGTGACATACACTGTAAACACTGAGATAATTGAACTCAGCTGGGTAAATGACATTCACCCCTTTTCACTCTTTTGATCTGCTCACATCAAAACCAGTTCCTTGATTTGGTTTCAAAGCTATTCCCTTGGTGACCATCTGACCTGGATTTACTAGGCCAGCCTTAAATTTACTTGATGTGCTCCTGCTCCCTCCCTCTCGCTCTATATCTCATGTAAAAGAATTTTCCATAATGTCCTTAACTGTAAATTATAAATCAGGCAAGGTATTTCTCATCTGAGAAGTAAATAAGTAAATAAATTAGTTACAATTGAAGAGAAATTTACTTTACAGTGGAAGAAAAGACAAACTGTTTAAATTTAATCACTACAGTACAAAAAAAATAGAATAATAGACTTCCATTCCCTTAGACCTGGTTGTGCTGGTAAGTTGCCAGCACCACTTACTGCACCTGGGAAAGCCAAGGGAAACACAACACTGAGTTGCCTTACAGCCTTTCAGAAAAAATAGAGAAAACTAAATATAACTGAGTAGATGTGAGAGCACCTTTGAAGGCACTGGAAGGTTTAAGCTATTCAAATCCTCAAAGATGTTTTCAACCCACACAATTCCTTTAATCATTATTCTGAAAATCATGCATTCATTTCCTGTTTGAAAACTTAGTTTGCTTCACTTTTTCAGCAGCATGGGCTAGAAAAATACCTTTGACACAATTTATTGTATTGCAATTTTATGTTTCTTCCATATCAATATCTATATATATACACACGCTTCTTGCCACGAACAAAGACTACAAATTCTGCTTGAGTGCCTCAGAAGGCATCCTCCCATCACACCCCTGACAGAGGGTTCTCATGCAGTTGCAAATAATCATGCTGCCTCCCTTCACACTGCCCATCTGCTCAGGCACTATTCCTGACTGCATACACACTCCTTTTCAAGGCAAAGGTGAAAGAATTGATGCTCGAGTTTTGTGTATCACCTTCAGAGATGGTGTAATTTGTGAAGGGTTTTTTTGTCCTGTTGCAAGACAAAATGCCCCACAAGTTGATGAATGTGTAAGCTAATTTCCACTTTAAAACATGGGAAAACCTTAAAAAATGGCCTCATTGGTCAGAAGCAGTGATGGAGACATTCTCTTAGTACACATGCAAAAAAATCTATGTTCTGTTCTCTCAGGTGCTTCTCCCTAGTCTGTGTTCACTCACCATCATTCAATACAGAGTTTCCAGTTTGATTTCAAGAAGTTTTTTATCATTTGCTTAACAAAGAAAAAATGAGTTATGAGGATCAGTGATGCTTAAACATCTCTTTGTTTAATTTTTTTTTTTTTGCAGACAGGAGCTAGGTGAGCCTCAAAACACTGCAGAAGCTGCATTTATTCTACAAGATGATGGAATTTTCCCTCCTCAAAGAAGTGGCAGAGAAATTAGACCAAGACCATTGAAACTGACTTTTTTTACCTAGCCAAGCCTCCAAAAGTTTTGCAGTATTTCAGATCAAATATTTAGAAACTGATGTAAGCCACTATAAACCCTCACACTGTGTTTTGCTGGAATAACATGATACCCCTTTCCAGACTCCCTCCAAATGATCTGGTGAGTTAGAAAGAATCAGCAAGTAGTTATCTTTATTACAGACTGGAGGTGGAAGTTTCATTAACCTTCACCACTAGATCCCTATAAGTGGACTTCTTCTTTATGAAGATTAATCAGCTCCAAAGAAAATGTGCAGTTTTAGATGATGCTCACAGTAAGGAAGAAACAGAGGATTTTTTTCACAGCATGATGGGAACTGTGGTTCTCACTGAGATAAACCCTGTGCTCACTAAGGAGAGAGGGTTCACAGTGTCTCTTGAGCTAAGATACGATGGACAAGACAGATGAGAAAGCTCAGAGGTCAGCCAGGGCTGCTGTGATCCAGCTGCAGACCCAGATCAGGAGGCCCATCCTTTGGACTCTCAAAGTCCTGCCACTCCTTCTGCACTCAGAAAGACTGCTTTTGCCCAGTAGCAGTGTCAAGAAGGCAAAGTCATTGCTCCTGACTCTCTCAGCAGGGAACTCAAGTGGAGCATCCTCTGACTTAGCCTCCGTAAGAGCACATCATCACTTTTGCTGAGCTGGAGGTACTGACTGAGGGCACAAGCCTGCCAGGAGAAAAAGTGATTAGCAGTCACTTGTCACTAGAGAAGCCAGGTATCTACAAATGCTTGCTCAATAGCACTTTGGTGTACAGCAGGTCCTCAACACTTTCTGACTTTTTTCTGACTGGAGCTGCTATGGCTGACAGGAAAGAGACTGGTTATGTCCAAATTAAAAAAGGAAAATGTCCCTCTGCCCTACTTTGAGCAGTGCAAAATCCTGCCCTCAGCCTCCTGAGCTACTCAGGCAGGAACTGCTTTTTTGATGAGAAGAGGGAATCAGGATCTCACTACTGCAGTTCAGAGGGCACTAGGAAAAGTAAATGCTGTGTTTGTAAAGATAACTCACCTTTGGGGTTCCTGCCCAGCTGACAAATGTCTCTGCTCTATAGTGGCACATTCTAGTTACACATAAACTTTGTAGATCCCTGTAAATATGATATCCTGAACCACCCAGCTCTCCAAAGCCAGAAATTCACTTGAGCATGCTCAGAGCTTGTCAGCTTCTATCAGATAAGACAAAATATTCACCTTTTTGTCCCTGTAAATGACACCCTGCGGAACCAGAACTTTTCCTTCACTTGCCGAGATGCGGCTGGGAGAATAAACATATGAAAAACAGTACCTTGCAGCTTAATACTTGTGCTCTTTTGTTTTCTTTTATACCAAATCAGAAAAATTAACAATTCCCAGACATTCAGCTTGGCGTAAGGGAGCATTACACAGGGAGCAATAGCCTGAAGAAAACAGACTCAGCTCTAAATGACGCTGGTAGCCTGGCCAGAGTTGGGACTGGAGCCTTCTGATACTGAGTAGAATATCCTACCCCTAGCTACCCGAATTGCCTCTATCCATGGGTAGAAACATCAGTGACAGTTAATAACACACAAAAACCCCAGCAGATTTAAAAACAATTATGCAAGTCTTACATGAAGAGGGTTCCAGTTTTGCACTGAAA
>NW_008668756.1:54171-82201 GCF_000695815.1 Acanthisitta chloris
ATAAAACACTATGTTGCCCGAAAGGTAGGTAGTAGCAGTGTAGGAGTTGCGACTTCTGTTCCTGAAAGTTATGGTGACTTTAAAGTCATTGCCAAGAACTGCCTTTTGCACTTGGAAGTCCATGTCAATATCCGTTTGTGGCTGATATATGATATCTTTGGTAGTTTGCTTTTTAACACCGTACATCACAGCAGTCTCAAGAGCCAGTCGTTCCTCATCTGAGCCTAGAAATGAATGAAAATCAGACTTAGAAAAGAACAGGGGTACTGCATTAGCCCACCTACCACCTTCCGTAGTCTTTAGTCACTGAAATGAAGAGATGAAGACCGTGAGCCTTCCTGGGGTAACATTAGTATTAGGATAACTTCACAGCTTCCAAGAGAGTTAGTGTCTGTTGTATCAGACAAATCAATATAGCTGAATTGTTATTAATGTGGCTACACTGATTTACTCTGTGCAAACATATGGCCTGAGTAAGAAATGTCTAAGCAGCTACACAGAAAGCCTTGAACTGTTTTGAATGCTTTGAGTGGCTCCACAACTACCTTTCATTTTCACTACAGCTTACTCAGTCCAAAGCATTCCTGAGTAGCAAAGTTTGTGTTCTCATCAAGGCATCTGCAGTGTTTCTGGGATGGAGTTACAAATAAAGAGTTTCAGAGAGCACTTTGGCAGCTTTTCATGAAGTTCTCTCAGTGCCAGAGGCTTGTAAATCGATCATCCAAGATCTGACTGAGATAAAAGTACATCAGTATGGTTCCACCCCATTTCAGGTTACCTTCTCGGAACTTGTACTCCTCAGTAATTTCCATCATTCCGTCACCTCCAACTTCCTTGGTCACAATCAACTGCCCAATATGGGTTGTGTCAATTTTTTCTATCACTTGTGTTCCATTTGGTTTCCTTCTTGAGAAAATAATGTCACTATTCACCTATGAAATTAAATGAAAACAATGACATGTTGACTCAAAGTCCCATTAATTACTTGCATTGAAGTTCCATGTTTAAAATTAGTCATGTGCAAAGATGCATTTTACTATTCATAACTCCAGAATGATAGAGTATAAACTTGATTAGGCTACAAAGATATCTTTTGGATTTGGGGAGCATGATTACACATTTCTTTAGACATAGAGGGGGGAATGCTTAATAGATGAAATATCTTTATTTTCTTCTGTCTTAATTCAATTAGAAAGAAACTTGTCCTGCAGCTCTGGGCCCATTACCTCTGGAGGTGCAAGAGGTTAAAACTCCAGACCAGGCTCTCCAGCTCCTTATGGAGCTATTTCTCTTTCAGATCCATTGGTCAAACCACCCATGTGAGCTCTCTATGATGCACAGCAGCCAAAAGGAATGCAGTGAGCATAGTTGAATCTTGAAAGGATAAATGACCAGAGCCTGAAGTTTCAGTGGAGCTGAACGTATAATAAGCTTTCTGCTTATTATGTTGGTGAGCAGAGATTAGAGAAATCTCTCTCATTCATTAAAGCCATATCACACCTACTGGCCTGCAAGTCAGACTACAATGATGAGATTACTCTGTGATTTCTCAGTCCACAAATTTGAGACCTTTCTTGTGTCTCACTGATACCACTCATTGCAATAAGATTTTTCACGTACGTACCTCAGCATAGACAAAAGGAGCATCAAACTGGAAGCAAACGTGGCCATGTTTAATGGCTTGAACTGAGGCTGGACCACACCTGTACATACCTATGGGGAGAAGAGAGATAAAGTGAGAGATTAAACAAATTAAAAACATGTCAAAACATATTATTTTCTAAAAGAAAAAGAAGTTTTGGGCTTTGGCAAACTCTTTCAGTAGTTTACAGAAACTCCTGACCAAGAAGCAAAAAGCTTAATTTCTGTTAGCAGTCCTCTAGACAACACAGACTTCAATCTGGAACAACCTGATGGTTCAGTACCTTTAAGGGCACCATGAAGTCCACTGTAAGTCTCAAGTGCTTGAAACACAGTTATAGCTGGTTTTGGTTAAAGCAGATGATTTTGGGAGGGTTCAGTTACACCACAGGCTGAGAAAGATCTCACTGTAAATTTGCAAAGAATGTATTTTAAGGACTGGAAATTTCAGGACTGGAAAGAAATAGCAGTGGCTTTTCACTTTTTTTCTCCTGCCTACCTCCCGCTCAGGAAGTTTAGTGAGGGCTGCATAAAATGAAGGAGAATTACTTTGATCAGGCTTCTGTGTAGGTTCTCTAAAATTTTAGAAGACATCTTTGGCAACAGGATTACATTTCTTTTGTACCAAGTAGGGCTCTTCTCATGCAGGATTTTGTGCCCATGCATCATAAGCAGTGTTATAATAGGGATAGATTTGTTGTCATTGGCCATATGGTGCCACTGGTTCAGCTATCATCAACTTATTGCTTGCCACAAAGAACCCAAACATTAGAAAGTAAGCTAAGGAGGACTTCAAGCCAAATTACCATCACTGGTTTCTTGAGGTGTCCCATCAACAGCCTGCCATCCTCCAAAACCGACAGGAAGATCAGGTCTGGTCATCCAAGCTTCATTCCAGCAATGATAATTCCTTAGACAAGAGATGGGACCAAAATATTAAATTCTCGGAAAGAAGATAGGACCAAAGCAAATCTTTGTATTTATGTCCTTCCATTGCTTCAATACGTTTGTCAATTCAGGGATAAAAAAGTTCAGTCTTTTAAGAGAAGAGATTTTTAGGTCTAAAGGTTTGATACAAACCTATTAAAGTCTGGAAGGCACAATCCATCGTTGTAGTTCGTTGACTGGAACTTGAAGAAACTTTTTTGGTTCTTCTAATGTGTTCTGAATGTAAACATCTCAGAAAATATTGGGGTAGATGAAGAACTACACACACTAGAAGCCTTTCTAAGATTATTCTCACTTTGGATTCCTTGTAAGGCTTTCCCTGTCTGTCATGCCAATGAAGCAGGTCAGATTTCCTAGAACATACGGCTTTCCATAAAACCCACCTACAACTGCTGTGGGCCAAGTCTTGCTTTTAGAGCCCAGGACAATTTTCTGGAAGATGAAATTCTGAGTAGCTCATCTAGGTGGTCAGGGCTGAAATGGTCTCACCTGACTGAATGATCAGGACAAAACCCCCAACACTACAGCACCATCATAGTCTGCCCAGCATATTTCAAATATAAGCAGAAGAGAAAGATCGATCTTGCAACTTCCTACAACAGTGCCAGTGCTCAAGGGAGAGCACAAGCAAGGAAAAAAGATAATCTAGGAAGAGGGTCTCACAGTAAAGCCAGCAAAGTGTTTGCATTTCATTACTGCAAAAAAAAAATAAAAGAAGGAAGGAGTAGAGAAAGGGGCAATTTTGCTTGCAAATTATACATATCCTACAGCAGATCTGAATAAAATTACATCTGTGTAGCTGCTGATATAGCCCCTGGTACACTCAGTGATATTAGCAACCAAAATGGGGATTGTTAAACTCTGACCATTTCATTAATAATAGGTGAAAACCAGCCATAGAGCAGAGTCAGAAGGATCTGAGGCTTGTCTAACAAGACATTTCAAAGTGGAAATGAAAGCTTGGATCAGGGTAAAACTTGTCAGTTAGGAGAGTTAATGAAGCAGCACTACAGAAAAAGGAATTATTCAAGGAAAATGACGCACACTCAGAGAATTTTTGATGCTGCTGAGAGTAGTCAATGCTGAATCATGCTCAGAAAGCTTTGCTGAGGGCTACCAGAGAATGGGGATGCACTTTGAGGGAGGTGGGTATTTGAAAACCGCTATGCTAACATGTGAAAAAGACAATCCCTGCCCTGAAGCCTTCACTAGTTCACTTTGAATCAAAGTTAGACATGTCATTGGCTTTGTGTTCTGCAAAAGAAGAACCTGAAGAGCAGGTGGAAGGGAAGGATGATAAAACCAAAAGGAGGTGGGGGAACAGTGTGGAAAATGGCAGATCTACTTCCATTCTGTAATTAGGTAATGCAGTTTTTTCTATATATGTATTTTTTATATTCATCTCAGGGACAGGTTTTTATTGGTGTAGTGCTGTACACAACAGGATGGCAATTTCTTTGGGTCTGCTGCCATACAAGTGGCCAATACATTTAAGGATATCAGATGTGAATGGACAGAAAGATATTGCTTGAAAAGAAGTGACCATTAAGGAGAGGAGGATAAGGGGAACATTTGCCTCCCAAAATGTAGCAGAAACCTCTAGTAGAAGTGAGCATAGCTGAGTAGCTGGCTCCACAGCCCTAGTTTGTTACACTGATTCTGTAATTCTTGTGTTCTCCAGCAAGACTGAGACATTAGAGAAAGCAAGAATGGCAATACAGATCAATGTAGTGACCATTAAATATTTACAGAGATAATTACGAACAGACTAAACAAAGCAATGAGGAGATTAATAAAAGATGACCAGGTGCGTTTTATGCCTGGAAGACAATTCAAGAAGGGTAGTTCGTATTGCTTGTGGGACAGGCACATGCCAGAAACGGCTGCTGCCTTTTCATTACCCAACAAGCTCAGGCATCGAGGTTGAGAGGGGCACTAATAACATTGAGAAATTAGGGCAAAGTGATCTGGAAGTGAATGGGAGAGCAGAGGTCCCAGAAGGGCTTTCTCCATGAGCCTGGACAAGGATGAACCCCCATGGGGTTGGGTGACATCAAGCAAGTTTCTGCTGAGGTACTGATTTCAATCTGCTTGGACCTCCAGTAGAAGTAAGGCTTGATTCCCATCCAAGAGAAATATTCTCTAAGTGTCTGTATATCATCATTAAGAAAGACAAGGAGAACAAAGTAAGGGGACAGAGACAGTACTGATGGGCCCAAATCCGGCCAGCTTTATAAAAATAACTTTTTGCAAAGTCTGTGTAATTTTGTATATGTGTTTTGTTTTTGGTGGTGTTGTTTTCTATCCTGAGGGAGAAGATGATCTTTAATAAAAATAAATAAATGTCAGATAGCATTCAGAGGAAGCCCCACACTCAGAGATTGATTGGACTGAAAATCCTGGCTCCAAGTATCCCTGAAGTCTGAGAGTATTTAAAACCTGAAAACAGATCAGCTTGAGCAGTACAAGGCTGGAGTGCAAGTACAATAGAAATGATATATTAATATAGAAAAAGAGCTTTGCTTCCAGTTTCCAGGAGATTATAAATAAAAGTGAGAAATGCATTTTAAAAAATCATTATAAATACCTTGAGCTTGTCCTCTTGAAAATAAAGAAATAAAAGAGACATTAAAAACAAAATCAAGGTTAAGACAAACCATTAAAAGTCGGCATGTGGGCTACCATGGAGTGTTACAGAGTAATGAAAAGAAAGGACACAGAGGAGAAATGAAAAGAGGTGTATATATTAAATCATGCCCAAAGGGTTATGTGCACCATGTACTAATAAATGCACCAGGAGGATGAACGGATGAACAATGCAGTTCAAAAGTAATCAAGTCAAAGAAAAGCAAATGTAGGATGGGGAGATGAAATGCTAGTGTAAAGTTGCATATGGATTTCAGTGGAGCTAGGATGATTTTGGATGATCTGGCCCTATCCCAAAACAATGGAAAAAAATTGATTGAATTAAGAAGTCTTGGGAAACAGCTGTGAAAAGAGAGTTAGGGAAGAAAAAGGAAATATCAAAAGAGGGTGAGAGGTGTTTCACAGATC
Organism: Acanthisitta chloris; assembly: GCF_000695815.1. Taxonomy (NCBI): domain Eukaryota; kingdom Metazoa; phylum Chordata; class Aves; order Passeriformes; family Acanthisittidae; genus Acanthisitta; species Acanthisitta chloris. Next base: position 59,815 of record NW_008668756.1, read on the forward strand.
AGCTTAGGAGAAGGAGAGAAGAGAAGAGACGGTGAAAATTCTGAAACATAGCAATTACTTTGCATTACTGGATGTGTAGGGACTGAGCAGTCAGGTTGACAGCCACTGGGTCCTGTTTCACACCATTGATAGGCAGAGGAGGTTTCAGAAGACTGATCTTTACAGATCTCTGAGCCATAGAAGGATCAGCCCCATGAGATGTGCTGATGTCCTGCTGTCTCATTGACCACATGCAAAACTGTCCAAGGATCCTAACACGAGGGAACAAGGCAAATAATGGGACCACAGCTCATTGAGAAGAGTAGGCTTTGACCTGTTTAAAGTCCTGCTTGAAAGAATTCCGTAGGAGGAAGTTCTGGGTAGAAGATGGATCCAGGGGAGCTGGTTGTTTTTCAAGAAGCTTAAGAATGGTCCATCCTTGTATGCAAGAAATGAACCAAAAGTGGCACAAGTCCACAAAGTGGTCCCAAATAAACTTGATCATTAAAAAAAGTGCATAAGAAAGGGGGGAAAGTGGGGACAGGTGACAAGGAGGAGTACAAAGTCACTGTCTGAGCATGCAGGGACAGGTTTAGGAAAGACAAAACATAGACCAAATAGAGTATGTCAAGGGACATGAAGAGCAGTTAGAAAGGTAAGCACATCAGTATCAAAATGAAGACTACAGAAAATGTGGGTCTGCTGCTGAGCAGGGCAGGTGACCTGGTGACAAATGATTAAGAGAAGACCAAAGTATTCAATGTCTTCTTTACCTTGTTTTTTACTGCTAAAATTTACCTTCAGCAATCATAGCCCCTATGACCATTGTGGAAGCTTGGAGTCATGAAAACTTGTCATCTGTAGATGAGCAACAAGTTAGAGAATAGTTAAACCGACTGGACACACACAAGTCCAACAGATCTGATGGAATGGACCCAAAAGTGCTGAGGAAGCCAGACAATGTCACTGTTAGACCACTCACATCTCTGAATGATCATGGAAGTTCCTGAGGACTGGAAGAGCGCAAATATCACTCCATTCTTCATGAAAGAGAAGAAAGAGTACCCAAGGAGCTACAGACTTGTCAGCTTCACCATGATCCCTAGGAAGGTTATGGAACAAGATCTTCTGGAAAGCATTTCGAAACATATTAAGGACTAGGAAATTTGCAGTAGTCAGCATGGATTTACAAGCAGCCAGCTGGGCCTGACAAACCTGATAGCCTCCTCTGATGAAATGAATTACTGAAAAGACAAGGGGAGACCAGTGCATGGGGGTTGGCCCTTTTCACTTTAGCACTATCTCCCAGAACATCCTCATAGACAAACCACTGAAATATAAACTAGACAAGTGGACAGTAAGGTATACTGAAAACTGGCTGAACTACTGGGATCAGAGGGTTGTGATCAGTGGTGTGAACTCCAGCTGGAGCCTAGTCATTAGTTGTGTACCCCAGGGGTAGATATTGGGTCCAATACTGTTTGACAGCTTCATTAATGATCTGGATTATGAGACCCACTGCACCCTCAGCAAGTTTGCTGATACAGAAAACTGGAAGGAATGGCTGATACAACAGAGGCTGTACACAAGGAGATGCTAAGGCAGCTGAAACTGTTCAGTCTGAAGATGGGAAGGCTCAATAGGATCTTATCCATATGTATAAATGCCTGGTTAGGGAATTGAGGTAAAGAACACAAAGCCAGACTCTTCTCAGTAGCCCAATGACAGGACAAGAAGCAATGGGCACAAATTGAAACACAGAAAATTCTGTCTGAAGATCAGGAAACACCTTTCTTCTGTGAAAATGGTTAAACATTAGCACAAGTTTCCCAGGGAAGTTGTGGAGTGTCCATCCTTGGAGACTGTCAAAGCCCAACTGGACACAGCCCTGAGCAACCAGCTCTAGCTGACCCTGCTTTGAACATAACAGTTGAATGACTTCCAGGTATCCCTTCCTGTCTCAACTATTCTGTGACGCTGTGATACAAGATTCAGATGTAAATGAACCTAATTGTTTCCCTTAGAGTCTCTCTTGATTATGGAAATCACATAAAAGAGGTTACAGCAACAGGTTCAGTCATTTCCTCCACCACACAATGGGTTTATTACAGTTTTAATATAAAGACTTCCAGAGATTAAGTTATTAATGAAACATGCTGATGAGCAGCTATGCTAGTGAGTTGAAGATATCATTGACACAAATCAGGTATATTAACATTGAATAGGACATATATCTCCTGAATATAGGAATATAGAGGTCACATTCCCTGCTTCACTCTGTGGAGGAGAAGCTTGAGGGCCAATAACCCACACAGAGCGCATAATCAATATATGCTACATTTCTCCTGTCAGACAGAAGACAGTAAGAGTTTGAGGATCCAGATATAGGACTGTGTTCTCCTAAAGAATGTGTAAACTTCATTTCTTGTTCCTATTTTCTTTTCATAAATCTTGTGATAGCATTTCAGTATCTTGTATGATACCTTGACTTGTTTCTTTTTCAGCTGCACTGGATTTATTTCAGAAAGTACTTAATTGCAACAATGACTGCATGCACACAATGTAAAACCAGCCTACAAATATAGAAACTGGGCACAATCAGAACAAGAAACACATTTTTCCATAGATATTGAGGTAACACTTTGAACCTGTCTCCAGAAGGATGGAAATGCCCATCCAACCCCTCTCCATTTTTAGAAATATCTTGGCCCTAAGGAGCACAAGCACTTATACATGCACTGTATGGCATGGTAACATTAATAGTGTGATCCCCTAGAGTTTGTGTGTTTACACAACGAGGACTTCATATTAGTCAAGCTCCTAACAATCCATTCATTCAGTTTCACATAAGCTAGCAGTGTTCTTCACTGCACAGAGAAAGAAATAAAACATAGGCATTGCTGACATGGTTTTTACTACTCATATCATTGACACATTAAAGGCATTTTCCAGGAGGACTCACCAGACAGAATCTTTTGTAAGTTTGGTGTCCACTTTTCCTTCATCATCCAGAAAGAAGTCCAAGCGTAAATTGGCATTGTTATCATGGGCAGAAGAATAGTTGGTAATGAGTCTTGCAGGTATCCCCAGGCATCTCAGAACTGTGGCAAAGATAGAAGTGTGATGAGAAGGACAAATATGAAAACTATGTTCTTGGATGACAAGATAAGAGGACAGAAGCTATTAATAACTAGAATAAAACAGGAAAACTCAGTCAAATCAACCCAAATAATTCCTCCTATCTGTTTTTATATAGCACATGCTAAATATTTTATTTGGTCCCAAAATGATGAGCATCCAAGATAGATAATGATACAATGGTTACGACTTAAGTGGCTGATTACCAGTAGTTTTAAAGCAGTCTTGCATAGTGACCACACTGCAGCTTTTCAGGACCAATAAGGGTGCAATGGGTCGACTTGCATCACCAGATGTGGTACAAAGAAAAACAAGTTTGAGCTTGCAAGAAATGCAAAATCTGTTAGGTCTAAGTAACAGTAATTCAGGCCAATCATGAGGCTATGCTAAAAAGAAAATTAATAGAAAGTATCTCCTTTTGATTTATTTGGAGTATTCCTGTTTGAAACCTGCTGTCAGAAGGGATTTAGAGAACACAAAGAATAAAGCTGAAAATGATTGCTAACAATGGGGAAAAGCTGCATGATTTGCAACTGAAATGACAGAGTTTGAGAATCTGAATAAACTACATTACATAGTTTGTATTGATTGCTAAGTAATAGTATTACGGAGTCAATAGTCCCTTCCCATAAAGTGTCTTAAAAGTGGGATCAAAAAAATAAGCCCCTAGCCCTAAATCTCAGACCATCACATCATAGCACCAATGACACTTCTCACCGTTTGACAGGTGGTAAATCTGGGAAATGTGGAAATGCTACAGCTACATCTGTAGTCTGCATCATTAGGCTTCTGTATCTGTGGTGCACCCCAGCTGATAAATAGACATGGAGCACAGCCCTGAGAGGGGAGTGGGGCTGCAGGGTGACACATCATCTCAGCTTCTGCAGGTGACATATTTTGTCTCTCAGCCAAAAAAAAGTTCATGTTTTCCAATTTAGCAGCCAACATAGTTCTGCAGAAAACAGAGGGTGTTGGGGTTTTCAGGCCCTTTTCATTTTTTTTTAAAGTAGAAAATATTTCCATTGAAAATCATATTTAAAAATAGTTCCAGTTCTGCAATGCTGAACAGCCCTTACTGCTACTGCTGGGTTTTGTATATTCATTAGTGTCACTACTGTGACTCCCAATAAAGTGTAGCACTGCACATTCATTTCAAGTTTCTGGATGACAAATTACCTGGATGCATCCAATACCATATGTACCTATTGATTAAACTTAATTCAAGTGCCCTCCCAGGCTTCCAGAACATGAACCATCAGGGCTCATTGAAAATAATTTGTCTGACAATTTCAAGATTAATGACCATTTTTTGGAATGTTTTAGCATTTTTAACGGATGGATATCCAGAGTGTACAATACAGTAACCTTGGAAAGCTGGACTGGTCACAATGATAAAACATTGGCAACTGAGAGACTCAAAATCACCTCAAAAAAACCCTGTTAGTTGCACATGACTGTTTGAACCTTTGATGTTCCCTTTGCAGTGGTCAGCAGCTGGCTGTATCAGTGGCTATCATCAGATTAGCCACTGGACAACATCTTCATTTCATAGTGCTAAACAAACGTTGTACTTCAGCAATCCTTTCAACAGTACAAAGTGCCAGGTCTCTGACTTGACTAACTTAGTCAGCAAACTGAGACTAGTTTTGCCCCAGATAAATACGCCTCTCCACTTAACACAGCAGGCTCTGGGCTTCTGCTGCATCGCCCCAGTTTCACAGTGGCCTCCAGGCAAAATATTGCATAGTGGTGATTCAGGGCCAGTGTGGGGGGAAGGTGGGAGAACTGGTGTCTGTGTCTGTCTGTGACCTAGAGAAATCCAGATGAGGCAATGGGAAGAGAAGACAAAGCGGCCCATAGAAGCCACTGCGAGGAATTGCATCTGTAGGAAACATTTACACAAGCCATTTTGAACCCACTACGTTGTGCAGAGTGTGAGAAGCATCAAGTACAGACCATGCAGCCTCAGGCAGTGAAGAAAGTAGATATCTCTCAGGTTCTTTGGATGTGGGTGATTGCTCACTATCCCACTGCACTAGGAATAAACTAAAGCATTTCATGCATTGAAGGACAGAGCACTTGCCTGCACCTTCCCAAATCAAAACAGGAACATCTCCAGATTTATGAAAGAATCTAGACTTGCGCAAAACATTTGACACTGCCCATGCAACATCCTCATCTCTAAATTGGAGAGACATGGATTTGATGAATGGACCGTTTGGTGGATAAAGAATTGGCTGGATGATTGCACTCCAAGAGTTGTTGTCAATGGTGTGCTGTCCAAGTGCAGATCAGTGATGAGTGGCATTCTACAGGGATTGGTGCTGTTCAACATTTTTGTCAGTGACATGGACAGTGGAATAGACTGCACCCTCAAGCAAGTTTGCTGATGACATTGAGTTCTCAGGTGCAGTTGACAGCACAGGGAGGGGAGGGAGGGGATGGGATCCAGAGGGACTTTGACAGGCTTGCAAGGTGGGCTGATGCCAACCTCACAAAGTTCTACAAGGCCAAGTGTAAAGTCCTGCATGTAGGTAAGGGCAATCCCAAGCACAAATACAGGCTTGGGGAGAAGTGACTGAAAGCGGCCCTGAGGAGAAGGACTTGGGGCTGCTGGTTGACAAAAGGCTCAGTATGACCACGCAATGTGTACCTGCAACCCAGAAAGCTAGCTGTATCCTGGACTGCAGCAAAAGCAGCATGGCCAACAGGTCAAGGGGGATGATTCTCCCTCTCTACTCTGCTGAGACTCCACCTAGAGTACTGCATCTAGCTCTGGGGCCCCCAACATAAGAAGGACATCGACCTGTTGGAACGAGTCCAGAGCAGGGCCACAAAGAAGATCAGAGGGATGGAGAACATCTCTGAAGACAGGCTGAGACAGCTGGGGCTGTTCAGCCTGAAGAAGAGAAGGCTCTGGGGAGACCTTAGAGCAGCCTTCCAGTACCTAAAGGGGCCTATGAGAGAACTGGAGAAGGACTTTTACAAGGGTATATAGTAATAGGACAAGAGGTAATGGCTTTAACCTGAGAGAGGGTGGGTTTAGTTCAGATATTAGAAAGAAATTATGAGGGTGGTGAGGCACAGGAACAGGCTGCCTCAAGAAGTGGTAGCTATCCCATCCCTGGAAGTGTTCAAGGCAAGACTAGATGGGACTTTGAGCAGCCTGGCAGTAGAAGGCAACCCTTCTCACAGCAGGAGGGTTGGGCATAGATGATCTTTAAGGTCCCTTCCAACCCAAATCATTCTAAGGTTCTATGAGAAGCAGAGAACTCTGAAACCACTCCCCCGCTGCAGCTGTGAGAAGCGTGTGCCAGTAGAAGCCTAGGTGGTCACAAGACACCTTTGTTTCTGAGGTTCTTAGTCTTTTGAATAGCTTTTGAATTTCCTCAGGTAATCCGATCGAGTTATGAATGTCAGTTACACAGACTGGGGTAATTGTGTATAAAATGAAACTTACGCACACAGAACAGGCAAAAATAAAGTGAAGACACAGAGATGCCCAGGGTTGCCTGAGGGTGAAGAACTAGTCTTGTAACTTACCATTAATTATACAATTTTAACACTTGCTGTGGAAGATGGGTGATTAATAGCCTTTATTTTTGCTAGAAATATACAGAGAAGTGTAATGTGATTCCTTGAGACAGCAACATGTGACAGTACTAAGGCATGTGAAAAAGGGGAAGGTTTCACAGAGAGTTTTTCTGTAACTCCCTTTTCACACCTTAAATACAAGGACCAAAGCTTAGACCTTCAACTATGGCTGAAATGTACTTGATGTAAAGTAGGCTCCAAGCCCGCAGAAATATTTTGTTTCCCTGCACCAAGCTGATCTCATCTTCCCCCCACTCTGATACTTACATGTATATGTTGTAAGTGCTTCTAAGTAAGATTGTCTGGGCTTAAGACACTTGTAATTTCTGTTCAGTTTCTTCTATTGGCCAGTGCTATAGGCATAAGAACTGCTTGACTGGCTCTATACTGACACTTGACATAAGCATTGCTTCCAATGTCTGGTCCTCATTATCTGTATAATGCACATTTTATACACTCTGAGAGTCTTTCTTGACTGCTAATATGCTGCAGTGGGCTCCTGAGTATTCGCAGATAATGTTGTTAGATGTGATGCTGTTACTGAGCTAGATGGTAAAAAAATGGGACCAATCCAAGGCTGCTTTCCCCACTGGGTTTTATGACCTGCAGCACTGGAACTCCTGGAACTTTACCTTGTAATTCTAGACAATTCATATACTAGACCAGCATTTTCCCCATTCTTCTGGCTCATAAACTCCAAAAAGTTGTTAACAGTGCTCAGTAAACAGGTGCAGGGACAGTGCACCTCAATTGTTTTAGGAATAATTCTCAGTAGGTGAGATTTAGCCATTTTGGAGCAGAAACACCATCACATGTCCCATATTGGGTAGTAATTTAATGTTTTAGGTCTAGATGACAAACACCCTTTGCATCTGAGATTTCCTGAAAGAAATATGGACTGTGCCAAAAGACTTAACTTTCTCTCTCCCAAACTTACCCTCATGAGTCACTGAATACATTTTACTGAACAAATAAATAGTTCACAGATTTGTTTGGAAAAGCAGCCGAACTGAAGAAAACACCAAAGCTTTATTTAAAGACCATCTATTTTAGCCACGTATTTTAAAGTACCTCTGCTATTTACTCCTAAACAACACAGGGCCAGGAAATATTTTAGTTAGTTTCACCTAAAACCTCTATTAAGCAGTGCAAAGCTTTTCTCATTGATACCTACATGTGTTGAAGACACCAGCAAAGACCCAGCACTGGCCATATCGCACAGGTTGCTTAGAACTGTAATACTCCAAGAGAATGTCCACACTTCCTGTCCAGGCTGAAGGTGCAACACCATAAGTGTACTCATTGTCCCAGGATCCAGCTAGCACACCATTATCATCCCTGGAGTTGATCTAAGACAAAGAAAATGAGCATTAGGGATGTCAGAGACTGGATAATAGAAAGCTCTTTAGCCCAGAAGATAAAGATAGGATGGAAGAGACTGAATATAGACAAGTTTAGGCTAGAAGTAAGATAGAAGTGCTTCATTATGAAGGTGGGAGACAAATAAAACAATCTTGCTAAGGGCCATGGATTCTTCATCACTGAAAAATTTTGAATGAAGGTAAGACATTTAAAAATAATGTCAAAATTAAATCATCACACTGAGTATCCATGTTGCCAGTTTAGTAAGTTTTATTAACATTGAACATGCTTACTACTGTGTATTTTTAATACATGCAATCAGTTACACATTGATAAGCAAGCCTCAGAAATATTAAGCTGGATTCTTTCCTAACATCATCTGTTTTTCTGTTCATATCAGCCCAGAAATTTTAATAAAATCACTCCTGATTTACAGCAGATTGAGGGGAGAACCAGTCCACTTCTATTTTTAGAGTAGAAACTAGTTTCTTTGGTCCAGCACACATGAAAACAAGAATGAATCTGCTGTGTAAGTTTTCCTCTGGTAAGATTATACAAAGCGAAGAGTTTTGCTGACTAATGGCTATACTAATAGGCATTAACGAGCAATACATCTCCTAGCTGCAATTTGAACCAAACCAGTTGAGGCTGTGCAAAAAGCTCATTCTCTCTGTACCTTTTAATTATGCTAATGTGGAACAGCTACATACCAGCCAAATAAATCACAATTCTCATTTAAAAGCTTTTGGCTGCATTAACTACTGTTTTATAATTAGAAAATCGACTTCCTGTGAACTCTAGGACTGAATAAAGATCAGTATTCAGAGACATAACCAAAGGGTTAAGAGGTTGTGCCCATCTCACTGGCATGGAAGACATGCCAAGGAAAGAAGCACTCCAAGGACAGGGCAGCATGTTGATCTTCAGCCTCTCTTCTGGCTGTCAAGAGTGGAAGAAGAGAGGGACTTTACCTGGTCTGCAATGCCAAGAAGACTCAGAAGAATTCCAGCACAGGGCCATGTCCTCAAACTAGCTCAGCTTTACCACATTTCATCTTGAGCAAGAATGAGGGTAAGGAACACAAGTGAGACTTCAATGCCTCTTGCCCACTTCTTACTGAAGTCCAGAGTTCAGATGTCCAAAACCTCTACCCACCTATGGCTTAGTTCTGCAGATTAGACCTAAAGTCCATTGACTCCTGGAGTTCCAGTGGTGAAATTCTCCATCTCTCTAAAATGATTGAGTAGCTCAAAACCTAAGTAATGTTCATGCCCTCTTTGGGTTCATAAAATTCGTGCTATCCTGTCCTGAGGACTTCCACAGTCCCTACATGAGGGACTTTTTACATTTACTAGCCCAGTAATGAAGGAACCACATTCAGTTCTTGCTTATATCTGATGATCTGAATATGTATTTCTAATGTCTGGGGTGAAAAAAAATAAATAGAATGTTAAAAAAGAAAGAGAAGTGGAAGTGTTTTCAATACTTCTTGCTGAAGCTATTCTATTTAACATGATGCTATGCTAGATTGAGAGGCTGGAGATCCCATTTCAATGTCATCTAAGACAAAGAGCTCATTTTCTTAAAGCCTGGGCAAATGCTATAACAAATGGGTTAAAGGATCATCCATCTCCAGCAGCCATGTTTTGTGGACAGTCTATTTTAGTACATGCCTTCAGAGAACATCTAATTACACTAGCTCAATGACTAGGGTATTATACTGCGAAGCAGAAAGCACCAGTTCAGACCTCTAACAAGGCAAAGGAGAGGACTCAGCCTTTGCCTTCCACATCCCAGATGAGTCCAGCATCTTGAATATTAGAGATGGGACTGCTCTTGCACCCACAGCATGATTCCTGGTGCCTAGCAACTGGAAAGAAAGGAGGTCTGGAAAGTCTTCCTGGTTATTTTAGGTACTACAATTCTGAGTGGGGTATGTTTTGTGCACCCCATATTTAAGAGGATAGTTCTCACTGTGTTTTCTTCCGGGGCCAAGGTAGTGCACGTATATATTTGTGTGCACTATTTAAGCCCCAAATAGCCTGATTAGGCCATTTGGGGCTTAAATCAGACACAGCAACACCACCACTGCAGTGTATTAAGACCCTATTGAGGTTAGTGCTGGAGTCCACATAAAGTCTCTCAGTTCCCCATCCAAAATTCCACCCCTCATATCACCTTATTGTCCACAGCAGAAATAGCTTTCTCAATTATCTCAGCTGCTGGAAAGTGGGCACAGTGTCACAGGAAATGCTTATGCCTGGAGTGCAATGTCTAAAAGTGGCTTTCCCAACACAGAGGCATCATCCTCAGGAAAAGGTGATGAGCCTACATAAGCTGCTTCAACTTTAGCGGAGCAAAGTAAAATGCCAGACCCCAGAGGTCAGAACGGACAATTGATCTGTCGTGTGTTGGAGTGAGCACATTAGGGCATGAGGGCTAGTTAAATCAACCTGACTTTGATTTATGGGTCACTTCTGACACATATTAGGCATCCAATACATACCACTGCAGAGGCAACACGGCAGATTTTGATCGGGTTTCCACGCCCAGAGAGCTCCAGTTCTGCCTTGTCCATCAGGAACAGGCAAGCATCCAGAACATTTTCTTCAAACTAGATAAAGAAAATTAAAAGGAAATCAGAGGGAAAATTGAGTCACCCTTTATTCTGGAAAGCACAGGCAAAATCATCTTGCATTGTTGATATAATAGCTGATCAACTTCAAAATTAGCTGGTCAAGTCAAAGTTCTGTGTTTAACAATGCAAGCTTTCTTCTGGAATAATCACTCACGTGTGGAGAGAAACAAATGTGAGAGGCTGTGAGGGAAGAGAGTGTATTTTCAATTCAATCTCAGTCCAGTTTCCAGAAGGTTGAAATGACAACACAGACTTTCTGACAGCACATAAAATTTTAACTGCTAACAAGTATATAATAGGAAGATATTATAATAATAACTACAAGAAGCTAGTCTGCTCATGAAGGACTTTATGTCCTTCACAGACTTGAGACCTGTTAGTTTCAGGGCTTCCTGACACAGCCAGTGCATAGCTGGGAGGTTGTACAATAAGTGGTTTGCCAGTGTTAATTTGAAGACACCTACATTTTAAAGTTATTCTTTAAATCTGCTTAAAATTGACAAGCCAAAAGCTGATTATATAGATTAATCCTGGTCTACAAAACATAGGCATCAAAAATACCGAGTGACCTAAAGCAGTCTTCTTCAAAACCAGAGTGAAAAGGTACATTTTTTTCAATCCAGCATGAACAAGCACAAGAATGAATTGAGGGCAGAGGTGCCTAAATAGACCAGAAACCATTTGTCACAGAACTTGCCCTGCAATGTATTTCATTTTCCTTAGGAGAAACTGCATAGCAAAGGAAAATACCTCTGTCCCCTGGAAAACGATAGGAGACAGGGAAATGCACATTAATAAATATCTTCTAGACACACAAACTTATATTAACATTCAAAGCTGTAACAGAAACTCCATGCAGCTTGTCCCCTTGCTATGTTAAGTTTTATGTTATATGCTTACATCCTGAAAGATATGATTCATGCTAATAGGATTTTTGCTCTTGTGCTGGCAGTAGAGCTGGATTGATTTCGTAACTGTCTCCAGCCTGGCTTAGGGCTCCTTGACAGATAAGGCCAACCTAAGTTTTGCCTCCTGAAGAAAGTGAACAAGAGACCAGACCAAGCTGCTGCTTTGGCAGTCTGGAGAGAGGTAGAGAAGAATGAAGAGTGAGGTCAGAGAGCTGAAAAAGAAGCCTCAAAGAGTTAAGACTGCTGCTGATACTGCAGGGAAGATGGGAGGGATAGGGAGCAGGCAGTGGCTGAGCTCTGGCATAAGCCAAGAAAACAGAAGCACCATCATGTTTCACCACCTTCAGCCATTTCCTGGCCAATGAAGTCCTGTTCTTTGCCTTGAGCCTGCCTGGGTCTTATTGCACAAGGTACCACTGCTGTATGAATCCTTTTCAGCAAATGCCCCAAGGCAGCACATCTCTCTCATCATCACCCACACTCACATTTAATTACTTTCTCTGGAGCAGGCATTCAGTAGTGAGTAACACCTCATAGTCTGAGCAAAACTGAATTAATGGTGTTTGGGAATAGAGAAAGAGGGATTAATGTTTCTTAGAGACCCGCTCCTAATATTCTATCATTCCTGAGAAGCCAAATAATTGCACGGTAGTCCAGTCCACTCCACTGGGATGTGATGTAAATAATCTTGGATGAATGACTGTGCTGTGGAGAATCTCCTTCCCAAAGGAATGGGAGCAACATATGTGCCCTCATAGCTCTCCTTCCTGCTTCAAGTTCACTTTTCTTCTGGTCTGGCCCAATAATTTATCACTTTCACCAGGATTAAAATCTGCTTTCTGCACTTCAAGTCATCAGACTTGAGTTAAATCAATAGGCAGTTTACCCTGCAAATTAAAGCTTTCTCATCTACAGTTTATGAGACACTGCCAATCTTGCCAGCATATACAGAAAGAATAAAGAGAAAATAAATTGCTATCAGAGTTGTTGCCTTCCACCTTAGCATTTACAAAATGACATGAATGCTTGTGAAATAACTGGACAAACAGGAGAAGAGAGAAGACAAGTTGCAAAGTCTTAGCTGCCTTACACTCCTACAGTAGTGCAGGATGCAGACTAACCTTAACACTAAAGCCAGCATTGCCCTTCTTGACTATTCAGGGATTAAAAAACTTTAAATCAAACTAAATCAGTTTCCTGCTCTCACTCTTGGCATAAAAAGTCTATCAAGAGAGAAGTGGAACAGAAATATAAAGGTTGTAAGGCTGAACAACCCTGAAGTATCAGAGAAACCAGAGCAGCAGTAGGAAGCCAGGACAGGTGAGTGAACCTGGGCCGGACACAGGCACCTCCTGCTCCACCTAAGCTGAAATAGAAATAAATCAAATTCAGGACCAAGGCACTTTGGCAGAGCCACCTGGGAAATACTGCAAATGGAAAACATGGTGTGAGAGAGCACACAGGCAAAGGGATTCTGTCTGCACGCAGAAGTGCTTTGTGTTACAGAGCAAGACACTTAGTCGTCCCGGCCTTCAGTGGCATCCTCTTTCATGCTAACCTGTTTCGAATGGATGACCTTCCATTTAAGTCGAAGTAAGAGGGACTGTATCACTTTCAGCACTGGCTGAGTTAGTGCTGTGTTTCTCCTAGCCAGCTGCAGGCAGATGTGATCTCACGTTGCCTGTGGTCTGACCTGGCCAAATGAATGTGCTGTAAAATTACATTGGCACAGTGGGTTTCAAAGCCAGCATAGACCAATGTGTGGACATGAGCTAAGCCATGATGACAACAGAATTCTATGACCACTAGTTTTATTTTATTTTTCTCATAAAAAATAAACATTAAATGATCTGTGTAGGATCCAACTTCTGACATTTTTCAGCTAGAGAATTCCTATGTGCCTAGATTTCTTCCAAAGCCAAATTTCCCCTGAATCCTCTGTGGAATCCTCTGAGTGACTGGCTATTTACAGTTTCTTGGAAGGGAGGGCACTGATGTTACAAGGAACACCTCCATCCTCATTCATTACAGATATATTTGAACTGTTCTGTTGTTTTTAATTCCTCAGTCCGTTTTCCTTGCCTTTCCTCTATGTTGATGCTGTTCAACAGACAACAGCTGTGAGAATTAGTAACCCACTTTTGAGCTGTATGTTCTTTTTTAATTTACAACCTGAGTTAAAGTTTCCAGCTGTCATTGTTCAAAGCAATTTTTTAGCCTAAGAACATTACCATGCACAAGTCTATCTGTACTTTAGCATATGACTACATACCTTTCACCTCTATGACTGTATGTGACCTTATGCTTTTTATGTACATTTTGTAAAGGGTTACATATTATAAATACAAAAATCAGACTTGTATGGTATATCCATAATACAGGCCTTGCTACTAGTACTTTTACTCCCAGTAATGCTCTTACTCCTAATATCCATTATTGCTGAAAATGAGGGAGACGTGTCTTTAATGGCTGGAAATGGGCAGGGTAAGATCAGGAACATCATGTCCTCCCTCGCACTGAAAGTAAGGGAACCAGAAGAACATTTCTCTGTTGCTTTTCAGATTGAGATGTCTGGTGCAGCCATAGAAAATGATTGATTCCATTAAAGCTCTTGGCTTGGGCCTGTTGAGATGCATCTGCCACACTCAGCTTTCACATGGGCAAGGAATAGGAAAAGGTGCACCACAGCATGGGGTGGAAATAAGGCCCTCCAATTTCAGCCAACACAGGAATGACAAAGGCCTATGGAACAGCCCTAACCTCCCAGACAGAACTACCTCCTAGCAAAACCAAATAAATAATGCAGTTTCTCAAGTGAGGCTGGTGTTTGTGTCAGGAAGGTGTCAGATTTGCAGAATATAAGCAGCTCAGACCAAGCCACCATAGGCCATAAATTTAGCATCTTAGGACATAAATCTAGCATCTGGTTTCAGCAGCACTTTCCACCTCCAGCCACTCATTCCCCTCTCTCCCTCCCCCTCACATCTGTCATGGAATGAATCTCAAATCTAAGAACAGAGCAAGCCCAAGAAATAACCCAGAGGAAAAAAAAACCCAACAAGATGCTTATTCAGCTAGATCAGCTCCCCAGCCTGAGCCACTGCACAGCTGCACAAGCACTTGCAGGGGGAAGGAAGGGCCAGGAGGGGGCATTTTTGGTCAATTTAAATGAGTGCCCAGCTTTGGCCTCAGGATCTGGTTCCACATTTCTTTTATCACCATCAACTCATGGAATTTCTTCCCCCACTCCTTATTTAAGGGTTATTTTTATCTCAGTCAGGAAGACAGGCAGACCCCTCAAACAACCGCACTGGCACAACCAAAGGAATGGTGCAGAGGCAGGAACTCCCTCAGGCAGTGCTGCTGCAGGAAAAGAGATGAAATTGTACCCTTAAACAAGGAAACAAGAGAAATGTGAGTTCAAAGAGCTCTCCAGGGCAAGCACACTGGCAATCCATCCAGCTCAAGCTTTGAGACAGTATTTAGCTGAGGGAGAGAAAGCAAGGCATAAGGTCCCTTATGCAGTGCTGTGCTAGGGAGGTGCCACAAAACCTGAATGGATCCATCTCCATGGTATTAAGCAAATAGTTCAATACTTTATTACTTGTACTGTGAAAATCCAGAAGATGAGATGAGAAGAGCTCACTATGTCCAATAACTGTTCACTGGAGCCCCTCTGAGTGACAGCTAGGGTTAGCTTTGCACTCTCTTTGATTCTGCTTGGTAGTGCCTTTTTCCCATTCTCACACAGTAACTTAGCTCTTTCATCCCATAGGGATTTTCAGGCTGGTTAGTGCTTACAATAAGACTGAGGTAAAACAGGTAAGCAGTAAGTCTGAGACAAGGGGTAATGGTTCTAAACTAAATGAGGGTTGATTTAGGTTAGATATAAGGAAGTAGTTTTTTATGGAGGTGGCAAAATGCTGGAACAGGTTGCCAGAGACGCTGTGGCTGCCCCATCCCTGCAAGTGTTCCAGGCCAAGTTGGACATGACTCTGAGCAACCTGAACTAGTGGAAGGTGTCCCTGTCCATGGCAGAGGCTGGGACTAGGTGATCTCCAACCCAAACTATTCTATGTTTCTATGTTATTGAAGGCACACAAATACCCCACACTAGCCTAGTGTGGGGTGCTTCCCCCAGTCTGTAAGGCACCACTGGAGACTGATGTTGTCAAGTCCAGTCAGCAAAGGGAGAGGCTGCTCCACTTTGTCCTTGTGGTGCGGGAATTTAAAACTTTGGGATTAAATCCCAGTTTGTCATAGGAACCCTGTGACAAGATGATCCCCAAGAAGATTAGAATTATTTACATGAAGCTGCTAAAACTAAAAGGAAAAGTCAAAAAGCAATACAACCTATTGTTGAAAAATGAAAAAAACCCCAACAAACCCAAACAACTACTTTTCACAAACTAATTTGATCCTGAAGCAGCAACAATGCAGCAGCAGAAATACTGCTGCACTATGGAAACCTCAGCTAATGATTATAACTTTCAATAGACAGCCTCTTAGTATTTGAGATACTATAACAAGATCTTTAAATATCAGCTATTATAACATTGTTTTCTTGGATTAGGCATATACCCACTTCATACAATTTTAAAATTATGTCCCTTATCTTTCTGAAAGAGAGACCAATTATGCACTCCAGAGCCCACAGTCTCAACCACAGTCTGGTGTCAATTAAACTCACTTGCTGTCCTACTGGAGAATGTCTAAATAGCTCACCTGACCATAACTCCAACTTCTTGACTTTATCTCTTGGATGTTTCCATGGAAAACAATACCAACATCATTCAGGACATATTCTTCTCTTTCCTTCTCATCGTCCAGATACACAGCATCCTCTGCATCAGTTTACCAAAAATAAATGTTAACACAGGTGCTTAATATTCATATAGGACAGATAAAACACCTTAGCATATAATACAGTCACCTTTGATGAAAAGTACCTCACTTTCATCAAAGAAAGAGCATGACTTGCTTCCAGAGAGTACAAGAATAAAGAGGTAGTGACCCTAGTCAGGAATAGGATACACAACTTATAATCATGTAAGATGGAAAAATGCTGACAAGTCCTGCCTGTTTTCTCAGGATCCGTAAAGTATGCTTAAAATGTCACATCTTATCAAGAATTTTATGATTATTGTGTACTGCTAATTTGAAAGTTGGAGCACCATGACGCAATTCTGCATCTGTACAAACAGTTCAAAGAACAATTTCAGACCTATTAATGTTAATGGAAAACAGTTCAAGTCAAGAGATCTAAAGATAAATCTGTAGTGCATTAAAAAATGGAATACAGTTTTTATAGCATATTAACAGAAGGATTTGAATGTTTTTTCTGTACATTAGTTATTGACTGGAGTAGCTTGACCGACCAGCTAGCAGGACAAGAAATTCAAGTGTCCAAGTGAAAACTAGAAGGAATTGGAAGACATCTTTATCAAAACATATACAAAGAGTATATTCTAGATTGGACTTATATCAAAAGTCAATAGCATATGCATGGACCATCAGCCTGCAAATATGGTTTACATACATAAATAACTCATTATTACCATTCATCAGGAACTCTGAATGACATGAAACTATTTAGACATTCACAGGTAAGTATGAAGCAGGTCGTGATTCTGTGATGCTAGAATAGTTGGAGACTTCTTTCCTGTGCTCATACTTAGAGACTAAGATACAGCTTAACAATTAATAGCATGGGAATTAATTAATTTGAGGAAATCAGTTATGTGGTACCAGATAGAAAATTAAAGGGGAGAAATAACCTTTGACAGCTGGATATGTGCAAGTACAAAACTCCTTACTACTGCCATAGTGGATTTCTTCAGCATCCCACTACAAATTACTAAGGGATCATTTAACTTTTAAAAGCCTATTGATTTCTTGTATTTTGTTGAAATGCAAATCAGATTTGTACTTCCTTGTAAGCCTCATCCTCAAAAGCTTCTTCATTTGCCCACAAAACTGCAATTTTGCTAAAAATAAGCTAAAATTTGAGCCCTCAAAAAATCAATGGGAAAACTCACACTGGCTTCAGCTAGGTAAAGGGCTTTGCTTATGTCCACACCTGACTCTGCTGGAAGTTTTGTTTTCTCTGAAGATATATTTATATTTCCATGCCTATACATACATAAGGGATTGCACATAGTTATGTATGCTTTGGTGTGCAGAAAATGATAGAGAAGCAGGTGTTAAACACAAGAAGTTTTTAGTGCATTTGAGAACATCAGTGCTTGCCATAATGCTTTTGACAGAGTTGCTGTGCAGGTTCTGATGACAATGTCCAACTTCGAGCAAGCAGAGGAATGGCAGGTTTTATGGAGTTTTACCTAGGGCAGGCAGGTCTGAGACCCACCCTTGTATTTGGCAGGGTGATGGTATTCACCCGGCTTCTAAGCACTGGGCCGTTAAGAAGTTTCTTTATAGACTTATCACTACCCACAACCTAGTCAACCTGCACCCAGGTACAGAGTAGAAGATCACAGGTTTCTTATATTCAGAGGCTATGAGGTGAAAGAGAGAGATAAAACTTGACAGTGAATGAAAAAGCTGCAGTCATTTATGCAAGCAGAACTCTCATATTATTAAACTGTATATTACATGACCTTTCTTGTGGTCTAACAAGTTCTGCATAATACCCCACAAAAAATATTGCAGATTTTACAGATCATCTAGGCTCTGTTTCAATAGGCTGGATCTGTCTGATTTGTTCATTGAATGATTATCTGCATTCTCTCCCTGAGTTTTGGATTTTATAAAAGCTCGTCCATACAAATAGTACAGAGAACACATTTAAAGAAGGAGGACTCACACCTTCTTCTGTACAGTTACACATTCAGTGGAGTGTGTGCATATGCCTTCTTGACAGCTATTGTTTTCTTTCAAGGATTAAAAATATCAACATTGATCGCATTGGTATGAATTGAGATGCTTATGTTATTTTGAGACTGCATGATCTTTGCTAGATCAGATGAAAATTGATTAACTTCTCTGTTGATTATTTTAAATATTTGTGTTTTTGATAAGGTAAAAAGGTCTTCTGTGTTTCACAGAGAAGTCAGCTGCTTTGATTTTTGACAGCTTTCACTACCCTTGAGACTGTTTAGAAGAAAATACGAGGCATTTGTGACTCCTTTGATGCTAAGTGTGCTCTACATAGTACAACTCCTAATTATTTTGTGCAAGTGGAGGCTCACATCTGACAAACAGAAGAATTCCACAGAAATGTGCTGGATTTGTTTGTTCTTTTTCTCTAGCAGTTTAGGGGTTTTTTACTCATTTCTTTTATCCTGGGAATTTACTAAGACACTAGCAATGTTACAAAGAAGCAAATTAGCTTCTATGCTTCTCTGTTTGAAGATGGATAAGGTGAAAATAACCTTCATGTGAAGACAGCACTGCAGGCGAGGAATCCCACTGAACACTGGCTCCTTGTAAAAGAGTTGAAGAGTGCAGAGCAACCCTTTCAAGTTGAGAAGGTGAATGAGCATGAGAGGACTCTACCCAGTATGGGAGGAGCCCATCCCCAGCACAGCAACCCTCTGGAGTTGGAAAAGCCATTTCTTCATGCAGACAGTGATGGCTGAGTACAGCAGCACCAGCAGACAGGTGGAAGTGGAAGCAGCAGGCTTGCCCTGAGCTCCCAGCCTCCCTCAACCATGCTCCCATAAGAATCCAGGAATGCAAGGATGGGCCTCATTGGAATCACAAAACTCCCAGGGTTCATGCTGGGAAGAGGACAATACTGTGAAAACCCAGAGCTGCAAGAGATAAATACAGCTATCTACAAAAACCACTCTAGCCAGGATCAAGATCAGTATGGTGCCTTGCATAGTGCTAGTACTTGTTTACATGAATGTAGCCAGAAAATGTTGTTGGGCCAAATTTGGATGACAGGTAACATGTGAGAGGAGTCCAAAGGCAACCACATGTTACTAATCTTCAAACTGTATTAGAATATTTGAGCAGAAGAACTGTGCAATTGACTCAATAATTTTGCAATATTTTTAATTGCTAAAATGTAATACACTTTGCAGGAGGCTCGAGTGAGTGAAACTCACATCTCAGCTCACAGGGTCTGCAACTTACTCAGCTATACCATGTATCTCCACCTGTGAGAGAGGCACAGAAGTCAATGCAAGGTCTTTTCCTGATCAGCACTGAATGTTCCCCAGCAGAAAGCTGCTGGGTCTCAGCACCTCCTTGGAAAGATATCACAGTATCCAGATCAAAGGAGCTTTTCTTTCATGTAGTCTGATATTGCTAAGTATTTAGTTACATTCCAAGAAGTTATCCTTAACTACTTGCCATTTGTATCTTCTGTTCCAGAACTGAAGAGGGCTCTACATGCCTGAAAGCACATCTGTTTTTTCCAACTATGTCAGCTAGCTGAAGAAAGGATGCTGCTTCTCTTTACAGACTTTACCTTGCTTATTAAGTAATGAAAATTTCACCTCAGTATCTGAAATCTCAATCCACTCACTTGCTTCTGAATTCCCAGATGTTTTGGGCTGGTGTATATCATTTTGCAGTATCAGGCCCTGCATTTTTAAAGCATTATTGGTGATCAGTCTTGAATGTAGCTAAAGGGATTAAAATATATAAAAGCATCTGATGATCTAGGAAGCAAAGTACCCTGTAAATTGACTGGTAAAATATTCCGACTTGTTCTGAAACAGCAGGAAAAAAACCAACATCCCTGTCTGGGAAGCTATGTCAAAACTGAACTACAGTTAGAAAAGGAGTAATAAGAAAGGGCACAAATGCCTCTGTCTTAAAGAGAAGCTCATACCAACACACTGATGTTTCTCCAAAATGATGAGTCGGGAAGCTGTACTAGGCACTAGAGCATGTACTCTGCTCCCTGCTGTAACAATCCCCATTCATTCCTGCATCAGCCTTCTCTTTTTAATGAGGCTTTTCACTCAGACTTTTCTGCTTCGCTATTAACCCAGCAAACAAGTCTAGAAGATTTTCAAACTATTGTTTTCACTGCACTTTTATCTGCCTGAGCTTTTCTATCCTTTTGTCATTCCACTGAAAAATCTTTGCCAGCCAAAGGATAAAGCGTGGAGAAACAGTCCCTGATTTTCTAACACAAGGAAAGGGAGAAAAGGCAGATATAGGAGCCAATTAGTCCAAACTACCTAGGAGTAAAAGTGGGAACAAGAAATGAGTATAAATCCAAATGAAACATGCAGGAAATGAAAACTACAATAGTCAGCAAGAGACAGGACCTGAAACCATTGAGACACACCTGAACATGTAAGCTGCAGATGTAAATGTGTTCCCTGAGTTTGCCTCCCCTGAATCTGGGGTCACACAGCACATCCTTGCTGCCCTGAGACTCTTGCTTTTCTAAAGCAGAGCTTTCCCCTTGGCTTTGCCAATGGCTACAGCTGGAGGCAATTACTGCTTGTCTTGCTCCCTGGGGGTTTGGTCCCATGTCATGGTTTTAACCTTGCTGGCTTTTGACCCCATTCAGCCCAGATGTGAGGGAGGGAGGGCATATGAGAGCAAAATGCCTATGTGACATGAACAGAGGTGGATCAGCCAGCACACAGGGCTGGTGGGGAAAGAAGTGTGAAGAGAGGATTGATTTTCCCTTTCCCACCCTCTGACTATCACCTCAAATCAGCTTTTGTGGTCCTAGTCACACCACAGTAGGGTAGCCAACCCCTCCACATCACATCTTCTCTCCACATTAGGTCTGCATGAAGCCCTAGCAGGTTGTCTGCTAAACGGGAGGCAAACCGAGGCAATTTAAAAAGCTTTTTCTTTGAGGTTTATCCCTTTCCAAAGAGGTGCTGAGCCACTGCAGAATCACCGTGCTGGCTAGCAAATCGCCTGTTACAACATCCAGGAGTGAAACTAAGTGATGCTCCTCCTTGAGGTGAAGAATTGCAGCTCCCTGGCTGAAGCTGTGAGAGGCTGGTGACGCCTTCACAATCCTTGAGCAGTTTTGTCTGCTTACAGTGGGTCATAACTTTGGCAGTGATTCCTCTCTTTCTGTTACACACTCTCCCTCCTCTCACAGAACAAACTGTTAACATGCTGCTCTATGCTGCTTTCAGAAGTATCTCATGGTGTCAAAGAACCTTGGGCCTTGCACTTCCCTCCTGTTCCCACTTAACTAACTGTGCTTTATTCAGCATTAACATATATCTTCTTAAATAATGCATAAGCTAATCATTGCTTATATTCCCTTGGACCAGGGGCAAGTAATGAATCCAACACAAATCATTCGATGTACTGACAGTAGTGCAGCTGAATAATGGGCTCTATTAATAATGCTAAACTTACTTGTCACTTGGTAGGATGGCCCTTGTTTGGTATGGGATTATTTGATGCAAATACTCTGGTAAAAAACTGAAAGATGAAGGAAGGGTGGCGGGAGAATATTAAAGTTAGCTGGTGACCTAAATATATTATAATATATATGACTTGGACGCTTACAAGTGTCAGAAGCTGAGACACAGTGCTACAGCCTGTCAGAAGGCTGAGTCAAACCTCTCTGGTCCTTCTTGCCCTCTCCTGAAAGCCACACAAGGAGTTCATTGGGTAAAATACAATCCTGTCAACATAAGGGCTGATTTTTCCCAGGATCCTGGGAAATTTTTAAAAAATTAGATTGTTCTTCATCCCATTGGATTATAAAAAAGGCTCATTTGCAAAATGTTCTGTTCATCACAGAGGGCACAGCTGCTAATTAGTCACCAGTAAAGGGGAAGTTTTAAGGGCAAATGTCATGTATCAG